>NC_055691.1:1371571-1671571 GCF_017639745.1 Melanotaenia boesemani | reverse complement strand
TAGCAGTGGGGTCCAGATCGAGAAGCCTGTCGATTGGTGATAATGGGGGCGGATTTGGGAATGAACAGATCTTATTCTGTATAAAATGTCGAACTTGTAGGTATCGGAAGAAGTGTGTTTTAGGGAGATTAAACCTTTGGCTGAGTTGTTCAAAAGAGAGGAAAGTATTATTAGAGAATAAATCTCTCAGACGTCGTATTCCATTCCTATGCCACAACCGAAAGGCTGCATCAGTATTAGAGGGAAGGAAGGATACGTTAGACACGACGGGGGCTACGAGTGATGCCTCCTGCAGACCGAAGTGCTTCCTAAACTGAGACCAAATTTTTATTGAATGAAAGACGACAGGGTTGGAGCCGACTGCCTTAGCAGGCAGCGGAAGGGATGAGGAGGCGATAGAGATGAGGGAATATGGGCTGCAGGATTCCTCATCCTGCACCCAGACTTGGGAACTGGCCTCTGTGGGAAGGCCAGTCCAGAAAAGTAATTTCTGGATATTACTCGCCCAGTAATAAAAAAGGAAGTTTGGAAGGGCCATTCCTCCTAATTTTTTCGGCCTTTGTAGAAAGGCTTTCCTAATCCGATGGGTCTTGTTGCCCCAAATAAAAGAAAGGATTATCTTGTCCAGGTTATTAAAAAAGGATTTCTTGATAAGGATGGGAATATTAAGAAATAGATAGAGAAAACGGGGTAAGATGCTCATTTTAACCAGGTTAATCCTGCCCGCCAAAGACAGGGGCAAGGCTGACCACTTAGTCAGCTCCTCCCTACAGCGCTCCATCAGGCGGCCAAAATTATGCTTGAAGAGCGCATTAAAGGAACGTGTGACCGTTATGCCTAAATATCTAAACTCGGTTTGTGCTTCTTTAAATGGAATTGCAGGAGTTGGGGGATTAGCATGTGACCCTATAGTAAAATATTCACTCTTAGAGAAGTGGAGTTTGTATCCGGAGATTCCACCAAAGGCCTTTAAAATAGACAGGATAGGCGGAACGGATGCCGAAGGGTTGGAGATATAGAGAAGCAAATCATCGGCATACAAAAAGACTTTATGTTCGATGTTATTACGGGAAATGCCGGTGAATTGTGGAGATTGACGTAGAGCCATGGCCAGTGGCTCTATAGCGATCACAAATAGAAGGGGTGAGAGTGGGCAGCCCTGTCGCGTGCCCCTATGCAACTGAAAGTAAGGAGAGTGAACGTTGTTGGTGGAAATGGAGGCCGTAGGAGAGGAGTAGAGCAATCTCACCCAGGACAGAAAGCTAGAGGGAAAACCGAATCGCTGCATTGTTGCGAAAAGATAGGGCCATTCGACCCGATCGAACGCCTTCTCAGCGTCCAGGGAAACTATCGCCTCCTGAGCATCCGACCGGGGCGACGTGTACATAACATCTAATAGGCGTCGTATATTATGATAGGAGTTACGTTTCTGGATAAAGCCGGATTGGTCGGGTGAGATTATAGATGGAAGCACAGTTTCTAATCGACGGGCAAGAGCTTTGGCAAGAATCTTGAAGTCTACGTTAAGGAGAGAGATAGGCCTGTAGGACTCGCAAAGAGTTGGGTCTTTATCTTTTTTGGCAAGTAGAGAGATTGAGGCTTGAGTTAATGATGTTGGGAGAAGGCCCTGGTTAAAAGATTCCGTGAACATGGCAAGAAGTAATGGGGATAATAATGCTGAGAACTTTTAATAAAATTCGATACAGAATCCATCTGGGCCGGGGGATTTCCCGCTTTGTATGGCCGCAATAGCCCCGGTAATTTCAGACAAAGTTATGAGGTTACTGAGCTTGGAGTTAGCTTGTTGATCGACAGTAGACAGGTTCAAACCGTCAAAAAAAGAAACAAGTAAAGTTGTACTGTTAGGACAGTCCGACGAATACAGGGCTTTATAAAAAGTTGAGAAGCAATTGTTGATATCTATAGGGTTCGTCAGGGTGACACCGGAGGGAGATTTAATTTGGGGTATCAATCTGGAAGCTACGAATTGACGAGCTTGCGAGGCCAGGAGCCTGCCGGCCTTCTCACCATGTTCATAGCATTTGTGGCGGTCTTTCAGTAGTAGCCGTTCCTCCTTTGAGGAGGAGATCAGGTCAAATTCTGCCTGAAGTCGCAACCTTTCCTTATACAAATCTGGGTCGGGGGACTGGGAATACTGTTTGTCAAGATTAAGAATAGCTTGCGTCAACTTATTAAGCTTACTTACCTCCCGTTTTCTGTTATTGGATAAATAAGAAATAATCTGGCCTCTAACATATGCTTTGAGGGTCTCCCATAAAGTCGATCTAGAGATTTCGGGGGAATCATTAAACTCCAAGAAAGTCTTAATCTCAGAGGACAGAAATTTGCAGAAATCATCGTCTGCAAGTGAGAGCGGGTTAAGTCTCCAGGGAGAAAATGAAAGGGGTTGGTGAGGGATAAGCAATTCTAGTGAAACTGGAGCATGATCTGATATGACAATGCTCTCGTAGGAGCAGGCTTTAACTAAGGATAGGAGATGGTTATCTAGTAAAAAATAGTCAATGCGGCTAAAAGAATGGTGCACCGGGGAGAAAAAGGAAAATGCTTTGGCAGAGGGGAATAAAAATCTCCAGGGGTCAGAGAGGCCATATTGGTTACATAGTGAACGAATAGTCGCTGCTGACTTGGATAAGGGTATTGTTTTAGACGATGACCTGTCCAGGTCCTGATCAAAAAAGCAATTGAAGTCTCCGCCTATTATTAATGCATGGTTATCCATGTTTGGGATGGTAGAAAACAGATTCCTGAAAAACTGGTTGTCGTCCCAGTTAGGTGCGTAGAGGTTTACCAAAGTTGTCGGTTTGGTGTAAAGATCACCTGACACAATGACAAAGCGGCCTCTGCTATCTGAATCAACCTTCTTGACAACAAACGGGATATTTTTGTGTATCAGAATGGCACAACCTCGACTTTTGGTGTTAAATTGTGAATGGAATGTCTGACCAACCCAGCTGCGCCGAACCTTGGGGACGTCGGAGTTGCAGAGGTGGGTCTCCTGAAGGAAGGCGATCCCGGTGTTCAGGAGAGAGAGATGTGATAGGACTTTGTTCCGCTTGACCGGGCGATTTAACCCCCTGACGTTCCAAGAGACGACCTTGACTGTTCTTCCGGTGGATGTGTCACTCATTTAGACAAGGATGATAAAAGCAGAGCATAGTAGGATTGGGTTTGGGGGGGGGGGGGGGTAAAGAAAAAAAAAAAAAAAAAAAAAAGGGGGGGGGGGGGGGCAAAGAAAGAATAAAGATAGAAGGGAAATAACTCAAACACATTAAAGAGTAATAGAAATGAGTTAAATAAGTTAAAGTACACAGTACGTCGTCAACTTACCCCCGCCCAAGCCCACCCACAACATCTCCCCATTGAGACGTCTAACCTTACCCTAGAACCTTCGTCACTTGGTCTACCTATGACTGTACTGTCACAGTAAAACGTGACCTAACTTCGGCTCCAATTACATTAATCATAGAGCGAAAAAACAAAGAAAAAGCCAGAACAAGAAAGAAAGCCGAGCACGGAATGAACGGTGCAGAGACTAAAGCGAGGATGAGTCATATCTGCTAAATCCGGTGCTACAAAAATCACAGGATAAAACAAGAACAGAAATTAATTCAGATGACTTGAGTAGGTAAACTGAAGTGAGGTGAAATAGATACATAGATAAGCAAAAAAAAAAAAAAAAAAAAAAAAAAAAAAAAAGGACAAATAAATAGGATAATAATAATAATAATCACAAACTAAGTAATGGTGATGATAGTGAACCGTGACAATGCATGTGATAATAACAATGATAGCAATAATTATACTGGTAAAGGTATCAATATTAACAATCGTAATCGTGGCGCTGAACAGATAGCCCTGCTGAAATTGTCCCAGTCCGCGTCGCCATACCCATCAGGGCAAGCCTGATAATGAAAATATCACCAGATTCGGTGTAAACAACAACGACCTCTATATCCTACTGTAAAAAAAAAAAAAAAAAAAAATTATAGTCCAACAGAAAAAATTCAAATGGTAGAGGCGAGCGAGGGAAAACCACGGAGTGGCCGCCCCGAGCCGAAAGCAAACAATAGTCTCATTAGCTCGAACGCATTAACCTGTTAGTGCTAGCCACAACTTAGTAACCAGGGGATTCACCGTATCAGAATGTGAAAGCGATGACGCAGCTCCGGTGAAGCATCCTCAGTCGCCCACATGTTGCGGTATCTTCTGCTGAAGGAAAGTGGTGACTTCCTGGGGCGAATCGAAAATGTATCTTGTTCCATTGTGAACGACTCGCAGGCGGGCAGGATGTAGCAGAGCAAACTCTATACCAGCCTCTCGCAGCTTACTTTTAACTGGGATGAATGCGGCCCTCCTTTTGGCCAACTCCGCACTGAAGTCCGGGTAAAAGTGGACCCTTGTTCCCCTGAAAGTTAACTGGCCCTTTTCCCTGGATAAACGCAGAATAAGCTCCTTCGTCTGGAAGTGATGCAGCCGCACAATCATCGGACGCGGTGGTTGATTCTGCTTCGGTGGCGGAGCTAGTGAGCGATGAGCCCTGTCCACGACGGGGGCTTTGGCGAAGCTTCCATCCCCGAAAACCTCAAGCAAAAAGGATTCCAGGAACGTAGTAGGCCGAGGCCCCTCCGCACGCTCGGGGATTCCAATAACTCTGATGTTATTCCGTCTGGAGCGGTTCTCAAGGTCTTCCACCTTCGATTTCAGCTTTATGTTGTCCTGCGCCAGCTCGGAGCATAGCTTCTCCAGAGTAGCCACTCTGGAGTCCACGTCAGTAAGTGAGCCGCTGACTTCTTGTAGCTTTACCTCATGTGCATGTAATGTTGACTTGAGTGTTTTAAGCTCAGATAATATCTCGGCCCGCGATGTACGAACTTCGGAGCGGATCTCATTCAGTAGCTTTGCGATATCGGAAGGTTGTGATGTAGCTTCATTGCTCACGCCACTCGCGCCGTCCTCCATGCCACCTCGGCCATCTATGCTAGCAGTGCTAGCAGTAGCCTCCGGGCACAGGTTCGGCTCGGTTTTACGGAGTTTGTGCTTCGTCATGGTCGATGTTTGTCCGAGAATCCCTGTCCGTATTTTGGCACAAAGCGAAAGGCTTACTGCAGTGATGGGCTTATTAGTGAAAAAGAAGCAGTACGGATGAAACGTGTAAAACAATCACGGAGCGAAGGTCTCGCGGACCACTCACGACGCCATCTTGCCGGAAACCCTTCTTTATAACTTTTGAGTTTACTGTACTCAACTACACAAATCGGTGAGGGGAAATTTAATTTTAGTAGATGTTTCTCAGAGAGTAATGTTACCAAATTTAAGATATCAGTTTCAGTATTATTTCAACAATGCTGTGTCAGTATGGCAGAGAGCATCCATTCAAGCTTTATTCTGACACAGATTGATTAACTGGCTTGAACATGTTTTTGGGATTTAAAAAACTGCATTATACTGTTTTAAGTCATATTTCTCTGACAGATTTCAGTTTTTAATGTAAATGAGTCTTCCTTAGACTCCAGAGTAAGTCATGGAGGTCCTAAAGGTACTTGGACCAATACTTTTCACTTTTTACATGCTTCCCTTAGGTAATAATATTTGACGATACGGTATAAATGTTCATAGCTATGCAGATGATATTCAGATTTACTTAATAATGAAGCTTGACGACACCAATCAGTTTGTTAGATTACAGAGATGTCTTAAACACATAAAAGCCTGAATAACTCTGAATTGTCACACAGTGATGCAGAAAAACTAGTCCATGCTTTCATTACTTCCAGATTGGACCACTGCAATTCCTTATTAATGTTCTGTCCCAAAAAAGCCCTGAAAAGTCTCCAGCTGATCCACAATGCTGCAGTGAGGGTTCTGGTGAGAACTAGCAGGCGAGATCATATTTCTCCAGTTTTATCTTCTCTTCAATGGCTCCCTGTTAAATCTAGGATAGAACTGAAAATTCTTTTCCTCACAGAAAAAGGTCTCCATGACCAGGGTGTTTTGTTTATCAAAGATCTCATAGTTTGATTTATTCCCAACAGAGCACTTTGCTCTCAGACTGCAGGTTTACTTGTGGTTCCCAGAGTCCCTACAAGTGGAACAAGAGAACCTTCAGCTATCAGGCCCTTTCTTATGGAACCAGCTTCCAGTTTGGGTTTGGGAGGCAGACACCATCTATCTCTAAGATCAGGCTTAAAAACCTTCCTTTTTGATAAATCTTAAGTTAGGGGCGGTTAGCCATCCCTTATTTATGCTGCCATAGGCTAAGACTGTTAAGAGATGTTCCTTGATGTAGTGAGCACTTCCTTTTCATCTCGTGGCTCCTTTTTTTGCCAGTATTGTCATATTTAGAGTATTTGTCCTCTTCTCTCTTAGCAGGTCTTCCTGGCTAAAAGTTGTAGTGCCTGTTGGTCTCTCTTTCCTGTCCTATCCCCCCCAACCATTCGAGGCAGATGGCCGCCTTACCAGAGTCAGGTTCTGCTGGAGGTTTTTCCTGTTCAGGGAGTTTTTCCTTTCCACTGTTTTCCATCACCCCATGCAGCTCAGGATTGGGGAATTGCATCAAAGTCAAGATTTAATGCAATCTGTTGGTTTCCTTAATTAGGCTATTATATTTTTCCGAATTGGCTTGTATGAATACTGACAGGCTGAAAATGGATTAGCTCAAATTGAATAAAGTGTAAACTGCCCGGAGATGACGTTTTTGTGAATTGATGCTATACAAATAAAGCTAAATTGAATTAAAATAACAGGGGGGCAGTATGGTTGAAAAAGATTTACAACAAAGTGAATTTACCACTAATAAGAATTTCTATTTACCATTTGATAACTATCTTGGTGTCTAAATAAATGTTTATATTTGACCAAGAAAATGTAAAATAACTTCAGAGATTTATTAAAATATGTTCAAACATTATACAGTAGCCTATATAAGGCAAAAATGGCATCTGAACAACTAACAGACCTGAAAGTGAATATGTAGTCTGAGCAACTTTATTCATCGTCCCAGTCTGAGAAGCTTTCCATCATTTGTTTAATTTGTCTTCAGGAATAGTTCTTTGGACTTCTTGAATGAATTTCCAAAGCTCTTCTTTTGATGTTTATGCACTTTGTTAAGATCTGTTTCCAGATGATCCCACACTGCTTCCATAATGTTGAGGTCCAGGCTCAATGGAGGTTTGTGGGGAGGATTTATCACTCCATCAGACCTGCGGGCACTAATTTTAAGTCACGTTCTTGTGTCATGTGTCATACCTCAGCCTTTGTTCCCTGTTTCCCTTCCTTAAGAAAGGCTTTTTTACAGCCATCCTTCCACTGAGACCATTTCTGATGAGGCTGGTGTCAGGTCTTTGCTTTATTTGTTCCTATTTCTTCACAACGTCACTTTCAGATCCTGTTTGTATGCTGAGATGTGTCATGTTTTAGTCAACAGCTCTCCAGAATCTACTTGTTAGTGCCAAAATTTAATTTTATACCAAACAACTTTGTTATCTTTGGTATTTTTAATGGATGCAAAAAAAGCTGAACTGATGTAATCATGCAACAAAGTGTTTTTGTGATTGGCCCATTTAAAACAGATTATCTCTCATGTGACAGACAGGTTTGATCTTTAGTTTCTAGGTGAAACTACTGAAGAAGGTTGTTCCACATTCTTATACAATCTCAGTTTCCTTGTAGTCTGGGAAAAAGAAGGATATTTCTGTAGATGAAAGGAGGGCATTAAAAGAATAAATACATTCAACATTTCAGGAAAATTTCAGTAGTTGTACTGTTAAAAATTAGTGTGTGATTCAGAGTAAACAGGTTCATTCAAATAAAGGCATATAGAGAAAAATGCATCATATTCGGGGATCTGCTGCTAAAAAGCTACTGATGAGCAGCAGCAGGTATCTGAACCTCTCCATCAGGATATTCCAGAGGCTGCAGTTGTGCATAAAGCTGTATCTGGGTCTCCTTTAAACAATGCTCACACAGAGAAATGTTTGCAGTGGGGAATGCCACCATGTCCCAACAAGGATGCCTCATCAGCATGGTGGTGGTGGTGGAATCATGATATGGGCTGTAATAATGGGAAGTGAGATGGTAGGAGCCTTTAGGGTGTCCTCTGATAAACCTGTTCTGTTTCTAACAGACAGACAGACAAATTGTTTACATTTTACACCGAGACCTGACTTTTTTAGAACTGCAGTTGCATGTTATACAATTTTTTTAGATCTTTATTATAAACTGTTCCTAGTTGCTGAGAAGTCTTAATCATTAAACTGACGTCGACAATAAACTAGATGGAACGCTCCTTTAATTTTATCAGGATATGGTTCTTCCTCTGAGCTGGGGGTGCTACAGCAGCCAGTTACCATGGGAGGCAGAATTGTGGGAAACAGCCGAGTGAGGGAGGGCATGATTGTTTCACCTCGTTAATCACTGTCAGCGACTTTGCCTCGCTCCTTCTCATGGCGGCCTCACTCTACAGCACAAAGACAGGTTGTCAGTCCTCGAAAACAAACCACTTCCGCTGCAAGGGCCAAACACAACTGTCTGGGTCCCATCTAACACTCTCTGTCGAGCTCATGTTTCAGGATCCTGGCCCAAAACAAGTGTTTTGGAGTTGAGGAAGCACATGCTGGAGTCTTAAAGTTTCATGTCACTGACAGAAAATCAGGCCATACATTTTTTACCCGTAGATATTTACTGTTCTCTCTGAACAGACACCAGTTAGGAAGCATGACAGGTCTAAAGGACATCTAGGAAGTTATGAAAGAGACTGGAAGTACGCTCCAGGGTTTTAAAACCACAGACATCTATAGCACATCTTCTGAGGACATCCATGTCAATGGAAAGTCAATGAAAAGATAAAATGATGGAATCAGTCAGATCATAAAACAGTGTATAACTGAAAACACGTGTGGGATGTTTATCCAGGTCTTCTCTTTAACACCTGCCCTATCAGGGGGTTCAGTCAATGACCTTATTGCTAGTTTAAATGCTAACATGCTAAATATTATGGATGCTATTGCTCCTATTAAGATGAAGGTTGTCTCTGGAAGGAAAAAGTCTCCATGGAGAAATTCCACACTGTTGAAAAATGGAAAAAGAGAGTGTTGGAAAGCCAAGTGCAGATGGAGAAAAACAAATCTACAGGTTCATTATGACATGTATGAAGAGAAACTTCACTCTTTTAATTTACAACTAAGGAATGCAAGGAAGTTCTATTTCTCTGACATTATTAGCAAAAACTATCATAAAGCTCAGGTCTTATTCGCTATTGTCAACAGATTATCAAACCCTCCGGTGTCAATAGCACCTGAACTTTATTCAACCAAGGTCTGCAATGAGTTCGCCAAATTCTTCCAAAATATCAGACAAGTAGTTGGTTTATCAACAGCAGGTTTAACAGACATACTGTGTCCATTGAAAACCAGTTTAAACACCATGACACAGTTTAATAACATTAATAGCAAAGATCTGGGCGACATCTTATGTCAGCTGAACTCCTCCTCTTGCTGCTTGGACATCCTGCCCACAGATTTCTTCAAAAAGGTCTCAAAGACTCTGGAGCCAGATCTGTTACAGATAGTGAACTGGTCTTTAATTTCGGGCGTCTTCCCAGAACGTCTAAAAACAGCTATAATCAAACCTCTGCTAAAAAGGGACAATCTAGACAAGACACAAATGAGCAACTACAGGCTGATCTCAAATCTTCCTATTCTAAGTAAGATAATCGAAAAAGCCGTTTTTCATCAACTAAACAACTTTTTAACACAAAGCAACGGCTACAATGTCTTCCAGTCAGGTTTTAGACAGCACCACAGCACTCAGACTGCTCTGACCAAAGTCATTAATGACATATGTTTGAATACAGATGATGGAAAAATGTCAGTCTTAATGGACCTCAGTGCTGCATTTGATACAGTCGACCACAACATATTACTCAAACGACTGGAGAACTGGGTGGGCCTCTCTGGCGCTACACTGGTTTAAATCTTCAAGGATTCAAGGATTCAAGGAACTTTATTGTCATACCAGCTCACATTTACATGTTTATGGTACGAAATTAGAGCTGAGGTCCCGGTTTGAGCCATAAGAAGGAGGGCAATAAGTGAAATAAAATAAGACATGAAGAAAAATAGAAATATAGGCTAAATATAAATAGAATATAAGCTAAATACAATAGAATATAAACAGCAAAATTTTAAATAAAAATAACAGTAAACACTAAAGAGCCCAGTTTGCAGGGTTTGGGCTGGTGTTCAGAGGTGGGGAAGTAGTAGTAGTAAATCTTATTTAGAGAATAGAAAGTACTTTGTGTCAATAGGTAATTTTACATCTGAGCAGACAAAAATTTCATGTGGAGTTCCCCAAGGTTCCATCCTGGGGCCTCTTCTGTTTAACATCTACATCAGGGATCACCAACTCCGGACCTCTTGAGCCAGTGTCCTGCAGGTTTTCAATATCTCCATACTGCAGCACACCTGACTCAAATAATGGGTCGTTAAGAGGCTGGTGTAGACCTTGGCTATTGACTATTTCATTTGAACCAGGTGTGTTGCAGCAGGGATGCAGTGAAAACCTGCAGGACACTGGCTCAAGAGGTCCGGAGTTGGTGATCCCTGATCTACATGCTCCCACTGGCACAGGTCATGAATAACAATAAAATTAGTTACCATAGCTACCCAGATGACACATAGATATATATTACAATGTCACCAAGAAACCGAGGCCCCGTACAGGCTCTTGGTAAATGCATTGAGAAGAGTAATGACTGGATTGTGTCTTAAACAAAAACAAAACTGAGGTGATTGCCTTTGGAGCCAAAGAGAAACGATTAAAGGTCACCACAGAGCTTCATTCTATACATCTAAAAACCACCAACCAGGCCAAAAATCTGGGTGTAGTGATGGTCTCAGACCTTAACTTTGAGAAACACATTAAGGGAATTACAAAATCAGTATTAACTACTATCAGCTTAAGAACATATCAAGGGCAAAAGATCTGATGTCTCAGCAGGACCTGGAAAAACTAGTCCAGCTTCCATCTTTAGTCGGCTTGATTATTGTAACTGTGTTTTTACAGGTTCTACCTAAAACATCAGTCAGACACCTGCAGCTGATCCAGAACTCTGCTGCTCCAGTCCTCACTAAGACCAAGAAAGTGGACCACATCAGTCCAGCTCTGAGGTCTTTACACTGGCTGCCGGTCCGTCAGAGGATAGACTTTAAAGTTCTGCTGCTGGTCTAGAAAGCTCTGAATGGTTTAGGACCAAAATACATCAGAGACCTCTTGACCCAGTATGAACCTGCCAGAACCCTCAGGTCACCTGGATCCAGTTTCTTATCAGTTCCAGAGTCAGAACCAGACATGGAGAAGCTGCATTCAGCTTCTATGCTCCACATGTCTGGAACAAACTCCCAGAAAGCCTCAGATCAGCTGAAACACTCAGTTTATTTAGATCCAGGTTAAAGACCCACCTGTTCTCTGCTGCATTTCAATAGTTCTTACTAGGAGGCCAGATCTGCATCTGGTTCTTTTATGGTGGAATCTTAACTTTATTTCTTTATCTGAGCTTTTTCTTTCTGTTTTTATGTAATCAGTTTTATCTTTTTTAATCTTTGTTTTGTTAATACTCTTGTATTATTTTTTCTGCATCTTGCTGTAATGTTTTTATGTTTTATATAAAGCACTTTGAATTGTCCTGTACATGAAATGTGCTATACACATAAATTTGCCTTGCCTTGTCTAAAAATAGAATCGGTCAAAAAATACAGGACCAAGATTCAGAAGCAATGTTAAAGTAAACTTGTTTGCTAGGATATTTCAACCCATAAAGATAAAAAGAAAAGTACATCTTAACGCAAACATGTGTCCTGTAGTATTTTAACTTCTAATGTACAACTAATGGAACAAAGCAAACAACTGGTATACTAGCTGGGAACTTGGTAGAATGTTATTAGGAGGCACTGATTCCTCATACTAACATGGTGGCTGTATTGATTTGTTGCCTCAAAGATGGCTGACCTTCTGTCAGGATGTATGGATCCAGTTAGTGACAGTCGTCATTTTTGAGTTTGTTTTGGTTATTAATCACCTATAAAACACCATGTTAAGTGTAAATGAACCAAGCTGAACAGTGAAGGCAACAACCTGGCAGGATTGTGCTCAGAGAACATGGTTGGGTCCGCAGAGGTTGTCATGATTAACACTTTATGTTCCATGGTTTACTTTTATGTTCTTTCATGTTCTGGGTTTTTGTCGTGTTTTGGTTTATGTTCTTGGTTTTTGGTGTTTAGTGTTTAGTGTCATGTTTTGTGTTTTTTTTGGTTTCTGCCCATCAGTTCACCTGGTTTGATTAGCTCATTCACTTCGGATGTCTAGTTAGTCCTTCAGTGTATTTAAGTCCATTGGTTTCAGTTCCTGCTTGCCAGTCCATTGTTTGTTGTCACTGTTAGTGTTTGTTGTCAGTTAGATGTAGTCCATGCCATGTTTGCCATTCATTATCCATGCCATGTCAGCATATTTTTGCCACCTGAGTCTTTTGTTAAGTAAGTTTAGTTTTATTTATTAAACCCTTTTACCTGCACCAGCCTGCCTCCGGCCTTTTCTGCCTGCACTTGGGTCCTCACGTCCACGGCTTTGTGACAGTGGTGTGAAAACAGACCGGACTTTCCTGACTTCTCTTTCAGACTCTTCTTTAATTCTTCACACATCTTCTTGTCTTGCTTTCTTTCTGCATCAAGTTCACCAGTATGAATGCCTTCAGAAAGAAGCTGTCCAAGAGTGTGTGTAGATACCAACATTTGTACTAGTCACTACATTTGTCCTCTCAGTGGAAGCAGACTTTTCACTCGGCTCAAGTGTGGCCTTTCAACACAGCTGTTAACAGCCTGCTTTATACAAACTATTTTCTTTCAAGCATAATGAGAGACGAAGTGCATGCTCTCGTTTGCAGCTCTGAGCTGTACAGACCAGTAATCAATCAATCAACAGCACTTTACAAAATCTGAAGGTGATCAAAGTGCTTAAACAGTAAAGATAAAATAAAAAAAATGGAGATAAAAACAAAGTTTAAATAAATATGTTCAAAATTACCAAGTACTGATTCTACAGTGGTGAGTAAGTTGGGGAGTAATTTGTTCCTCATCTTGGGGGCAATATAAGCAAAAGAGTGATCAACCCACTGTGTACACCTTGACCTTGGTGCTTCTAAGATGCATAGATTTGAAAACCTCAGAGCCCTCTCATGTTCACGGAGGGGAAAAGTTTAAGAGCTCAACCCCCCCCCCAAAAAAATAATAAAAAATTAGGACCTTATTACTTTATATTGTGATAGTTTATTTTAAAAAACGCAAAATTGAAAATGTGGACTATAAATCATATTTGCTGTTGTATGGGGAAACTGTGCATTCTATGGCCAGAGAAATACCTAATTTACCAAGTGGGATTATGTTGTACTTCATTGGAGAGAACTGATGAAGCTTGGAGGACATTGTGATATTGTTGATGTTGCACCCTTAAAGCAGACAGGAATACGTCTTTGTGTCGGCACCTTATTCCTCCCAGTCCCAGTGGTGCATATAGCCTTTATAATTTTCTTTTTTTTTCAGAAGACAGCCATAGGTGTAATCACTGGTACATGTTTTTAACCAAAAGCAGCGCGCACAATCTATGGGAACACAAACGCACGTTTCGCTGCATGCAGGCAGGTGACGTACCGTGTTGCTTATAACTGTCCCACATTTCTGTGTGTACAACAATAAACCAGGTAGAACAGTTAATCACTGACAAAAATAACTGAAATGTTTCTGCTTGACGAGAATATTTTTCATAAAATGTATCTGGCCCCAATATAAGTCGCAACAACAGCTATACAGGCTACTTTGATTCATGTTCTTACAATAAAACTTATCACGTTTTAATGTGATGAGTTCCTTTTTTTTTTATTTGGGTGACATTTGGCAGTGTTTTGGACTAATTGAATGTGAGGAAGGGAGTTCTGGCACACACCAACATAAAATGCAATTATTAAGTCTTGAACTGATAAAAGTCTGATTGGCTTTTTACTTGGTTGCAACAACTGAAAAGAGGTTTAATTTTGGCCTGGAGAGCTGTGCATCATAAATATAACAATGAAGAACAGATTAAGTTTAGCTGTGAGTGATCCTAATGGTAGCATGTACAAAGAAAATAGGACAAGACTAAGATCCTTGTGGTACACCACCAACCATAACAGAGAAACTCCTGTTTGTCAAATATGACCTGAACCCATTTAGGAGAGTGCCACGAATGCCCACATAATTCTCCAAGTGAGAAATTAGGACTTTGTGTCCACCATATCAAACGCTGTAAGATCCAGTAGCACCAGTACAACAGGACTCCTAATATCAAATGCTACACTGGTATTGTCATGAACTCGTAAAAGAGTAGTAATGACCGGATTTACTTGAAGTCACAAACATCACAGACTCCTAAAATCTGTTTAAGCCACAGAAAACTGAATTAATAAGAAATCTTATATGATAAAATGTATTAATTTAGAGTGGCTTTTAACTGAGCAGTTTTAGGTCACCTCACCCTGCATCCACCATAGCATCCTCCAGGGATGCTATGGTAGCCAACAGTTTCAAAACACACAGTTTCTCTGTGACTACATCCTTTAGTGAAAAGAAGAAGCACAACTGAAGGATGACGATCTACCAAAACAAGCAGCAGAGGAGCCACCGGACAACATGTCATCCTCTATCAGTGCTGTATGTGCATTGTCTACGTTGCATCAACCAATCAGACGGCATCAGATGGCAAGAGGAGAAAATGAAATATCTTCACATCTGATCCTTTCTTTCTGTAACAAAGCTTTGACCACACATTTTATACCAGAGTGTGGTTAGTGAAGGTGCTTACAGAGGCAGGTGGCCGACAGGAGTCGCGTTGCTATGTATGGGGGAACACAGTTAGGGAATACGGGCTGCAGAACGTAGCTGGAGAAGGTGAGGGCGATAACAGCCAGCGTGGTAGGATACATGATGAGGACGGCGCTCCACAACAGCAGGAACCTGGATGTGAGAGAAAAAGGTCATCACTAACGTCAATGGAGTCAAAATGACACACGGATTTGTGCCGCATTTTCCTGATAAGCCTGCTTTTCTTTTGCTTTTTGTTTTCTATTACATCCTAACATGTCCTAGTCATAATACTGTTCAGTATAGTTGAAATAATTCTAAATTCAGCATCATATCAGCACACTCATTATGGTTGTTTCAGATTGCCACGTAATAAATAGTAGAAAGTGGTAGATAGTCATGAACAATTCCACAATCCATCACAGAGCTACTGTTTCATGTTTCCTCTGCAGGTTTTTCTATCTACTATTTACAAAACAATTAGTTTCTGACACACAGGTTTTACTCACCCCATCAGACCACCGAAAATCTCTGTTACGTAGGAGTAATCCCCTCCAGATTTGGGAATGGTGACACCCAGTTCAGCATAGCACAGGGAACCGAGAGCTGCAATGCAGCCTCCCAACACCCAGACCACCAGGGCCAACCCCACTGAGCCCGAGTGCTCCAGGACGCCCTTCGGAGAAATGAAGATCCCAGAGCCGATGATGTTCCCTAAGGAGTGGAGAAGAGAGGCTCAGTGCAGGAAACTCACAGGGATCACTTTTCTACTACGTAAAATCTGACTAGATGTTTCTACTAAAAAGATCTTCAAACTCGTCTCAAAAACCAAACAAACAAACAAAAACAACAACAACAAAGTTTTAATTAACTTCTGTGTAGGAGCTTAATTAACTGGGATGATGTGAGTTTGTAGGAGTTCATCATAGATGAAATGTTCATCCTGAACTCTTTGATTTTTGTTACCGCTAGACCACAGAAGTCTTTTCTCTTTGCGCTAATGCTTGTCCCATGTGATTCCCACTTTTAAATGTTATCCAGAACATCTCAAAGCTCAATGTTGCTGCTCCATGAAAACATTAGTGACCCGTTAGAAACACAGAGCAAGTCACCCCCCCAACCAGACTGTTCTGCTCTATAACAGCAGAGTTAGAGAAGGATGTATAGGCTATCATTAAGGCCAGAGACAAAACCTCCTGTCCAGACTCTCAGTATGCAGTGTAGAGTAGCAGCAGGTCCAACACATTCAGACCATAGCACACCAGTAGCATGGCAGAAGGCAGCCAAGTGGCACACAGCCATTACATAACCAGACATAAATTATCCACTCTGCTGTGTTGTGGTGGGAAGACACCACCTCACCGCCTGCATCATTGCATTCATGCAGATTCCTGACATGACACACAAGAAAGAAATCCTGGTGTTGTAGGGACTAAATTTAGGTTTAATGTAGAAGTGATTTAGGATGCTAGCTCTGGTCCAAAGTGTCAAGCAGCCAGCTTTTTGTCTCCTCTGAGAGGACATGAGATAGAACTGAGAGATGTTTGTTTAATCTCTTCTTCGTGTCTTATTTTTTCTACATCCTGTCTGAAATTACAAATCCAAAACAAATTAGGTATATCTATCTATATCTATAGAAAGCTGAGACATGTGAAATTACTACAGAAGTGTCAGAATCCATATATGTGTTACGGTGTCAGAGTAAATTCACCTGGAACAGTAAAACATCTTAATGGTTATCTCTTTCTAGAAGAAAACCACAATACTTTCAGTAAAAACCAGAGGATAGCAGCCCAATTCATCTAGGAATGAGTAAAATAGTCCTAGGAATTAGTCACGTCTGATGAGAAACTGTGTTACAGCTTCTACTGTAGCACAGTAAAACAAAAATAACCTGAGCAGTTTCCACATATTTTAATTGAGGTGATACAGAGGTAAATTTCTCAGGAAGCCATCGGTTGATGATGATGATGATGATGATGATGGACACCTCTATCATGGTCAGAGTCAGGAGGATCCAGGGGTAGCCCCACATTCACCTTAGAAACACCATGAGGACTCAGAAAGAAGTGACGCCCAAGACAGTCTCTGATAGGAAGAGTGAATACTACAATACAAAACACATTCATCTCCATGGAAACCAGCAGGACCTTCATGATTTATTCAAAACAAAGACAAAGTCATAGGAGAGTCATTATCAGAGGTTTTACAGCTGGAATTAAACTTTTCACCACAAAACAGCAAAAGTATATGATTTATAATTTTGGCTGTTAGCTCCCAGAGTTTTTGTCCCACAGTGAAGAGACAGACGTCTCTGGGACCAGCAGAGTCTCGGCTTTCATGACACATTGTTGGTGTGGTTTGCTTGAAATGGAGAAATTAGCAGAAGCTCTAAAGTGGACATTGCTGCTCTCATGCCTCTTACCAGGCAGATGCCTGAGATCAGTTGCTCCCTGGCCAACATGGCAGCGTCAACATAAACGTAAATCAAAGTTTACACAGGACAACACATTACAATAAATACTAAATAAAACCAACAAAAAGTACAATTTGATTCAGGCACTTAAAACAAAGTAGGCACACAAGCACACACAAACACACACACACACAAACATTATTTAAGTATACGGTTTAATTCAGACTGCTTCATTATTGAATCCTCAGCAGTAAAAGGTTAAACAGCATTATTACATCTTTCTGTCCATCTTGTTTTCGTTTCCCCTCTTTTTTTATTCACTCCATCCTCCTTGCTCTCTTCTCTCTCTCAAAGATACAACTTCATCAATCCCAAAGGTCAGTTCATTTTACTCACATCTACACCACATAACAGACATGAGAACAAGAAACAATAGCTGTGTTTACATGGACAAATATTTCATCATTTGATCAGAGGCGTTTACATGGACGCTGGATAAATTGATCCAATCAGTTGTACTTACACAACGGACAGATTTAATGTGTCAAAATGCTCAATAATCCTTAACTCTTTCAGTTTCTAAGAAAAACATATTGGCCACAGTCCCGTTCTGTTTTCCTTCTGATCCGATCGTGAAAAGGCTGGAACCACGCTCTCTATTGGATTGAAAATTCTTTCTGATCGAGGCGACATGCTCACATGACACATTTTAATTCTGACTGGACGTTCAAACAGGTTAAAGGTGGTCCATGTAAATGTAGCTATTGTATCAGCAGTCCAGACAACAAGATCATCAGACCAAAATTAAGCAAAATTGATATTTTTCATATGTGAAAAACATCAGAAAAATAATGATAAAAACACTGAAGTCGACTCTGCTTCTTACTTATGTTATCTCTTTTCTCTTTTACTTTTCTTCTTCGGAAGCCTGGTATTCCTTTCTTGGGGAAAGACGTGAGTTTTTCCCAGTGGTGTAGTCTAGTTTATTCTAGTGGGTATACTCTAATCCCCCTCCACCCTCATACATCATGTCCTGGTGTAACATCTGTCCCCCAGCACCCTTCCCAAAGCAGCAGCTGCTCATTAATGTATATTTTGCTAATGAGCACCACAGTAATTATTAAAGTTTGCATCCACACATAACTGAGATCATGAAAGACTGGTTCTGTGTTATCTAAATGTAAACAACACAAGATGTATAACAGCCATTCCTTTCCTCGTGGGGACCCTTCGCCCCTGGAGCTTTGCCTGCTTGGACTGGGGGTTGTTGCCGTGGTGATCGCCCATGTCCCAGAGACTGGGGGTCTTGCACTGCAGTCCTACAGCTGTGATGTGGACTCTGGTCCGCCCTGATCTGGGTGGTTGCTGTGCTGGCCTCTGTGGAAATGGGTGGGCTGGCTCTTGGTGTGATCGGATCCCCAAGATATCGTTTCCTCACAGCGGCGTCAAGCCAGATGTTTATTACTTTTATTATTTTTGTACTAAGTAACAGAAACTGTGGAGTTCATGTTTGTGTATAATGTACGGAGGGGGGACGGCTCTGTTTGTGCATGTATGTGGACGTCTGTGTGACTGTGAGAGACAATGATGGGTGTGTTTTTAAATTGCTATGTCATATAATGTGTGAAGGCTTGTTTTACTTTAATATGTATACATTTTTTTCATCATGTAAAACACTTTGTGTTGCCTTTGGCAAGAAAAACTCTTTATAAAGGAAGTTTGATGTGACTTGATTAACAGCTGCACTTTAATTAAACCACTGAACAGCCACTGTCAGAACAAGACAAATCCATTTTCAATAAATAAAAATTCATGAAAAAATATAGAGGCAAACATTCCACTCCTGGAATAGCTTGAATAATGAGACAACTACACGTAACACACATAAGTTATTTATTTGATGGTGTACAACGTGTCCTTATTAATGGGCATTTAAGATGACTGAATTGTCTTCATTTTTATTTAACCATAATAACATGCTAATACAGTGTTAACTTCGTACATTTAAAAAGTTTCTACCAGCTTTAAATGTTCAACATTTACCTAAATTTCCGTTCTCCACTCGGACCAAAGATGCCTGTTTTTATATTCCCCTACCCGACTCTCAGTCCACAAGACCGGCCAGGTCAAAATCTCTTCTACGTGCACACACACACACACACACACACACACACACACACACACACACACACACACACAGAGAGAGAGAGAGAGAACAGCAGTACGAAACCACCACTTTAGTTAGCTAGTTTTATATCATTTAATGTGCCAATCACCTGCTGTTTAACGTGTGAATTCCACTCACCGGGGCCCCGTTTCATAAAGCGGGTTAAACAAACTGAGTTTAAAGCACAACTCTGGGTTGACCAGCTCAGAGTTTTCACTAAACCCGCTTTCTGAAACGGGGCCCAGGATAGACGACAGCGTCAGGCTCACCTCCCGCCCATAAGTGTGTAACTGTAGTGTCCCCCGAATCGACAGTGGAAACAGAACCAGTAACAACACACTCACTGACACACTGAAACAAGAGCAGGAACCATCTTCACCCTCTGTCAAAGATCACTGTGTGATGTGTTTTCATGTTTGGATAAAGATTAGACCACCACCAAGATGGAGATCCAGGTCAATCTCCAAAGATATGTTGCCGGACACAAACCTTTAAGAGTGGTGTCTCACAAACCTGCTCATTGGGTTATTGGACTGAACTCAACCCTTGTGATGTAGATTCACCAACTCCATCATTTTATTCCATTTATCCCTGATCAGGCTGATCATCACCAGTTCACTGAACTAACCCTAATCAATCCCTCCTCCTCCAAAGATGGTGGATCAGAACCATCTCCTGTAGTGGTCATCAGTATGGTTGCTGAATCCAGACAGTGCCAGATCTCTGCCAACACAGTCAGATCAGTCCACAGCTTTTTTCACATATTGGCGAACAAAAAGACTCTGTTCCTCCTCCATCATGCCAAACAGAAGTAGTCCAGCCCTGCATCAGCTCGTCCTGACACTCAGAGCAATGCTGGGTACTGTGGAGAGTTCTATGTAAAAAAAGTAGATGGACTCATTTAGCCCGTGTTACTGCCTTCCTTGGTGACTATGGGTACATCAGCAGCTGGTTCAAACTCTGTTCTCTAGATGAACTTTCACATATGACACAACAAAGATCTCGGACAGAAGCTGACGCCTGGTCAAGTTTGTCCATCTCTGAAACTCCCTTCCTAAAAGTCCACCCTGCTCTGAATGATCGAAGATGAGTTCAACACAGCCATTAATCCTCTGATTTGAACCAAACAAACCATTTAACAGGAATCACACAAATGAGTCTGTTGTTGTTTTGTTAATGTCCTTAAAGAATTATTTAACCCTTAAAACTCTGTGGGGTAAACTGGGATGGATAGTTTATCTTAGCTGATCTACATAAGTTTTTCAGGCATATATATCCCGTCCAGGAGGTGTAGAATCCAGCTGCAGAATCTAGTGTTTATTAAGAAAATCTATACGGTAAACCCAAGAGTGATCCATAATAACACCATTATTTATCACTTTCCACCAATCAAAAAAGCCTAAATGGATCCAATGAGGAGTGGTGAAAGTGAGCAGGTGAGCAGAAAGTGTTACGTCTGTCTGAACAGAGCAAAAATAATCGTGTCTGCGGCAGGAATAAAGGCAAGAAGACGTTTTGATGTTCGGTGGGGCAAAGGAGCAGCTGAGTTGGTGCTGGTTTTGTGAGGATAGTAGGGAAATAGTAGCATACATAACTTTAAATAGCAAATACACATGGAGGAGGCCTGGGGGTGGTGGGCCGGGGGGAGTGGGGGTTTGGGGCATGGGGCTCGCTGTTCGCTGGTCCGCCTGGGGTGTCCATCATGGCGCATGGTGGGTGGGTTGTGTGTGGCATGACTGTGTGGTGGTGAGTGATTGTGGGTGCGGCGCGGGGGAGGGTGTGAGTGTGGGGTTATCCACAATTTTCCTGAAGCGGTTCATAGGGGGCGCCATTATCAACAGTTATGGGCGAAACTTCCGTCGCAACCGGAAGTAGCGGTTGTTTAGCTGGGGAGATTCGAGTTGGTCGGCGGGAGCTACGGGCTAAAGTTAGCGGTCGATTGTTAGAAAGTGAGAAATAACGAAATGTCCCGGAGTTCAGGAACATCGTGTGCTGTGCGTGGTTGCAGATCATAATTTCCATACTTGTTGGTAAAACAATTAAAATACTTTATGCCATGGGTTAATAGATGTGTACCAGGTAAATAACTTATGTAATCATTTGGTTTCAATAATATGAATATACTGCTGTTGGGTCCCGAAATAATTCTAGGAGATTGTAACTATATACAAAATAATCAACCAAGTAACTTCAGATGAGGAAAAACCTAGATAAGTATTAAGATAAATATTTCCATACAAATGTTTCCATTTTCCACACCTAAAAATGTAGAAAATCAATATCAAAAACAACAACAAAGCTTTGATGATGAAGTCTGTGATCGATTTTTTTCTATTGTGCGCATGTGACGTAGTTGGCATTGGTTCTCATCAGCAAATCACAATGGGACGGGATCGCTGTTGAGGATATTCTATTTTTATTTTTTGCAAAGTTTACAACATGCGTAGGAACCCTGTGATGACCTGTACTGTACACTGGACTAACCTTCAACATGATGGCAGCAGCGTGGCTGCAGGAGCGCCCAGCACCTGCAATGCAGGTACAACCCGCTGTCTGAATTTCACCTGACAGCTCCGCCAAAACCCAAGCCTGGTGGTGCGACACAGTCAGGGCTTGACTGGGCTCAACGCTGGCTTTAAGGTACACCAGGTCTTCTCCAACACAACTAATCAACACGGGCCCTACTTTATTGCTGTGGAGGTACTGGTATGCTTCGGCACTCTTCATATTTTGCATAGCTTCACCATCGCAATCCGTTGCGTTGATTACGTAGCTAAAGATGTTAGCATAAGTTATTCTCGGCCACTTCTTTACCTCATCCTCCCAATCCGTAATTGAGGAGGGAATGGGCAACGATATATCGCCTCTTCTGATCACTGTTTTACTGTGCTCCCATCTCGCCATCATGTCTTAAGTGAAGATCATGAACCATTAAAAATATAATACTGTAAAGTAAATACGCCGGTTGCCAAGCGACAGCGGCTTCAAACCGGAAGTTTCGCCCACAAATTTTGGCCACGCCCACAACCCGGAAGAAGCCGCAGGAAAATTGTGGATATGGGGTGCAGATTGGAGTAGGTGGGGAGTGGGGGGAGGGAGCCGATAGCACCCTGGTTCCCAGTGTGTGCGGCTGGAACATTGGGGTGTGTGCTGGCCTGCGCCGGGTGGCTGTCTGGGGGGGCCTGGTCCTCCTAGGCATGTTGCGGGCCCTCTGCCTTTGGGGGGTGGGGCGGCCGCCTCAAGACTCCTGGGGCTCTGGGCCCTTCGCTTGGGCTGCCTTGGGCGGCTGCTGATCTTGGCCCACTGGGGCCTGTGCCCCGGGACCATGGGGGGCTCTTGCTGGGGCTCTCCTCTGCCGCCCTTCGGGTGGGGCTGGAGTCATCTTCGTGGTGGGGTAGCTTGGGTTGGTGCTCCGGGTCTGCTGCTGGGGGCCCAGGTCTCTGGCCCTGGTCTGCCTCTGGCCTCCGTGGAGGCGTGGTCGCATGTGCATGATCTCACTCACCACTCTTCATCACTGATCACTCCTTGTTCCTCATGCTCTGCATGCTGACACAGTCACTGAGTTGTCTAGTGGGTTTTAATACTAAGTGATAATTATTTATTTTATTTTATTTTATTTTATTTTTTCCTGTGAGTTAGTATCTGGTTGCTGTTATGTCTTTTTGATTTGGTTATTATTTAAAAACTCTTAATGACTGGCAGCCCTGTTTTTTCTGTGTGTGTGTTTCTGCTTTTGTAAAAGTTGTAGGAAATTTTCTTTTTTTTTTTTTTTTTTTTTTTTTTTTTAACTTGTCTTGTCCAGCATCGTTGCAAACAGAATGATTGTCTGGCTGCTGTCTGGTGCTGGGCAATTTTACTCTATCAAGCAGGGATTTATACTACATGTATAAAGTCCCTCTTGATGACATGAAAAACTTTATTAAATCAGACTCTTAATGCTGGACTCGACCGGAGGGGACAGAGAGAGAGAGAGATAGAAAAGAAAGTAGAGAGAAGAGGGAGGGGAGAGAGAGGGACAGAAAGGGTGTGGGGAGTGCGGGTGGGGACTTAAAACATTATACAGAAAACCATGTAATCCATACTACTTGCAACATATATAGCTAAGATCATCCTGGCCAGTAGGTCATTACACAACTAGTTGATAATAGTAACAATAATAATAATCACAATAATAGTAATAATAATAATAGTAGTAGTAATAATAATAAGAGTAAGAGTAATAATAATAATAAGAACAGAAATAATAAAAAAAAAGAAAAAAAAATATGATAATAGATATAAGTGAAACTGCTGTATTCAAGAACACGCGCAGAGAAACCTGTGTGGATATGCTGGAGAACTCGGCCACATGGCGACGCAAAGACTGTGTGGAGACGTTCAGGAAGGAGTGACCATGCAGAGTGATCATGCAGATGCCACCTCACTTGAACAGAGGCCAGAGTCAGGCCAGCGGTCCCGAGACCCAGGCCACCAGCCCCCCCGTAGGCTACAGATCCCGACCGGTCCACAGAGACGACCACTCGCCCGCCCAGGAAGGCAGCAGCAGGAGACCCCAGCAGGAGCCGCCCCGCGGACACAGGGCACCGGCCCCGGCAGGCCGAGGCCAGCAGTCCCCGACCCCCCCGGGCACCGGCCGCCCGGGACAGACGGGGCAGAGGGCCCGGGCCCAGGAGCGCAGGGACACCCCCCACCCCCACAGGCCAAGGGCCAGCACGCCACCCGGGGGGACCCGGCCCGCCCAGACGGCCACCGCCAGAGGCCAGCCCCACACCCCAGCGCCCAGCCGCACACCCCGAGAACCAGTCCTGCCCCCCCCCCCAGACCAACACACACAAACACACACACTCTCCTTCCACTCCTCCATTCATCCTCCCACACATACACCATCCAACCCTTACATACTCTGTCCTCCCACACACACACACCATCCTTCCACCATCCATCCTTCCACACACACACCATCCTTCCACCATCCATCCTCCCACACACTCACCATCCTTCCACCATACACTCTCCCACACCTACCCCATCCTCCCACACACACATCATCCCTCCACCACTCATCCTCCCACACATACACCATCCTCCACCTTCACACCTCCCACACACACACACCCACACCATCCTTCCACTACCCATCCTCCCACACATACATCATTCTCCTACACATACACCGTCCTCCCTCTCCTACACCAAACATCCACCTTCACGTACCCCATCCTCCCACACACACACACACCACCCCTCCATCACCCACTCTCCCAAACATACACCACTCCCCCACACACACACCATCCTCCCTCCCATACACCATCCATCCTCCTGCACACACACCATTCTTCCACCATCCATCCTCCCACACACTCCCCCTCCCTGCACCATACATTCTCCCACACATACCCCATCCTCCCCCACATACATCATCCCTCCACCATTCATCCTCCCACACCCACACCACCCCCCCTCCCACACACCACACATCCACCTCCACACACCCCACCCTCCCACACACACACACCATCCCTCCACCACCCATCCCCCCACCCACACACCACTCCCCCCCCCCCCCCCCCCCCCCCACATACACACACACACACAAACAAACACCATCCCCCCACCACCATCCTCCCGCCACCCCACGCCGCGGGGGGACAGCCCCAGCCAGGAGGCGAGGAGACACGAGCCAGGCCCCCACCCCCCCCACCCCGCCCCAGTCCCCCACTCCCCACCCCCAAAACAGCACCTTCCCCCCAGGGCCAGCAGCCAAACCCCCCGGGACAGCCCGCCCACGCCCCGGGCCAACGCGACAGGCCACCCGGCCCACCCCGCCCCCGGGCCATCCATGGAGACAGGGGCGCTTGAAGACCCCATCGCCCCTCCCTCCCCCACTAGTGAGGGAATATATTATGTGCTGTTTGCAATTAAAAAAAGAGGGTTAAAATTGGGGGGCAGTAACTGCATTGAGGAGGGGGTGGGGCCACCTGAGCAGTCCCACCCACCTGACCTCGCATGTTCCACCCCCCAAAACGTGTTTGTATGTTGCAAATGTTATTTGTGCTCAGTGACTAAGTGGAATTAAAAGCTGGGAGGCATGCTGCCGCTCGGCGAAGCAACGGGGCCACTATGATGACCCCCCCTGCCCCGCCCAGCGCAACAAGCACACCCCCCACGGCCCTACCTGTGTATGTAGTGAAGAGTGGGGAGGGGAGGGGTCAGGAGATGTAGGTCCAGAGGGGGGTAAGCCTCCCCCCTGGAAGACGACCCGCCAGTGGCTTAGGGCGCCCCCGTCCCCCGCCGGCCCCGAAGGGCGTCACAGGCCCAGAGCAGGCACCCCAAGCCAGGCACGCCACGAACCCCCCCAGGGGCCAGCCACCAGCCCAAGGGGCCACTTTCCTCTTTCTGAGTGGGAGGGGGGCGAGGCGAAGGAAGGGAACCCCAGGCCCCCGCCCCCAACACCCAGCCAGGGCGCCCCCCAGAGGACACGTCCTAACCCCCTGCAAACGCACACACTCCCTTTTTTTTTTTTTTTTTTTTTTTTTCTCCCCAGCCACTCACACACACTCTCACACACCTCTATATACCAACACCTCAATACGTGCACATACCTCCACACACACACGTCACGCACATACCTATAAACACACACACCGGTGCCCACATACACACACACTCTCATACCCCTCCATACACATACACCACTACACACACACTCACATACATACCTGCATATACACACAAGCACCTCCATACATACTCACGCCTCCACCCACTCCTTCACTCCTCCACACACACCTCGACCTCCACGTGCACACACTCATATATACATACCTTCACACACACCCACATCCCACATAGACCTCCACACACACACCCGCACACTACTCACACACACACACATACACGCACACACCCAGACCTTCATACACACCCACACACACATACGGCACACACGTCCCTCTACACCCACCCACACACCAGCATACCCACAGACACACACACACACACACCCACACACAAACACACCCCCACCCAGGTTCCGGGGCTGCGACCAAGCACCAGGGCCCAGCCCCCCCCAGCAGCGGCAGACCCCCCACCCCCAGGAGCGGGGGGAGACCCGACGCCCCAGAGCCCGGGGCCCCCACCCGGCCCACCCCGGGCCCGACCGGCCACCCGGCCAGGGGCCGACGGACACCGACCCAGGCACCCCGGCAGCCACCCCCCACCGCCACGAGGCAGCCCCACCCCGGGGCCCACCCAATGCCGCCCGCCCAGACCGGAACCCCCAGCCGACCCAGCAGCGGAGCAGCCTAGATCCCCACCCAGGAGACAACCGGAGACCTGAAGCCACCAGGGACCCCCCACCCACATCCGCCCCCATCCCAGCGAAGCCGCAATCCTCCACCTACATTAAGTGATGTAGCCAGTCACAGGGGACCAGAGGGAATGAAAGTCATCTGACTGGTTCCTGGAGGAGGCAGACATTGTCTCAATGCTGATGTGATCTAACAGGAGATTTCTAAACTGCTGGATAGACAAATTATTCTTATCTTTCCAGTTCACAAGAATAGTTTTCTTTGCGATGCATAAGACTGCGAGGACCAAGTTTATGGAGTGTATTCCTATGTTGGTGTCACCCAGGTCGCCCAGTAGGCAAAGTGTGGGGTTTGCAGGAAAACTAGTTTTAAACCATTTTGAGAGATCTTCACACACCTTAATCCAGAACCTTTGGACAGGTGTGCAGGACCACAGCGCATGGATGTAGCTATCAGAGGTGTTCTCAGAGCAGTGTGGGCAGATATCTGATGGTGAAAGGCCCATCCTGAACATCCTGTGTCCTGTATAATGAGTTCTATGGAGAATTTTGAATTGTATTAGTTGTATATTTGAATTCTGAGTCATTTTAAACGTGTTTAAACATATTTGCGACCATCTTTTCTGATCAAAGTTATTAGATAAATCATCTTCCCATTTTGAAGTCGGGAGAGATATCCTGTCTTCTAGCTTTGCAAGTAATCTATATATTTTTGATAATAATTTTGGAGTATTATGATTCAGGAATTCTGCTATTCTGACAGGAAGCTGCAAGTCTAACTGTACAGGGGTATACTTCTTACATATAATTGATTTTAGTTGGTGGTACTCTAAGAATTTATTGCTGTTGATTCCATACTGTGAGACAATTGTGTTGAAAGATACAAAGTTTCCATTTTCTATTATCTGTCCTAACTGTTGTATTCCTTTAGTCTTCCATTGAGTGAAGTTTATCATCTTTTTGTTCTGCAGGATGTCAGGGTTGTTCCAGATGGGTGTAAGTCTACATGGAAAGAGGGAAGATCTGGTTATCTTACAGAATTCCCACCAAGCCATTAAGGAAAAACGGATGTTAAGGCTTTTAAAGCACTTATATGGTTTAATGGTTGAGCTGATGAACGGCAGGTCAGAGATGACTAAGTCCTCACACAAAGCCTGCTCCACATCTAGCCACGGCTCATCCAGATAACTGGGTTTGAGCCACTTGGAGATGTACTGCAGCCTGTTAGCTATAAAGTAGTTATTAAAGTTTGGTAGGTCCAGTCCTCCTCTATCTTTAGTCTGCTGTAAGGTTTTAAGACTGATACGTGACGGCTTGTTTTTCCAAAGAAACTTGGATATGAAAGAGTCCAGAGATTTTAAACCAACTGGTGGAGGGTTTAGTGGGTATCATTGAAAATAAATAATTAACTTTAGGTAGGATCATCATCTTAATGGTGGCAACTCTCCCCATTATTGAGATGGGTAAGCGCCTCCACCGTAAGAGATCATCTTCTATTGTTTTTAGTAGCTGAACATAGTTTAATTTTGTTAAATCTGATAATCTGGGGGAAATATTTATACCTAAATATCTAATGTTTCCTGTCTGTATTTTGATATTAGGGATGTTTTGTAGGTCACAGTTGATGGACATGGCTGTAGTCTTAGACCAGTTAATAGAATAATCAGATATTGATGAGAACTTATTAATAACCGTGATTGTCTGAGAGAGTGATGTTTGTGAGTTCTGAAGGAAGAGTAATACATCATCTGCATAAAGACTTATTTTATGTTCTATATTTTTGCCCTGGATTCCTTTAATTTCTATATTTTGTCTAATAGCAGCTGCTAACGGCTCTATGAAAATGGCAAAAAGTGAGGGGGAGAGTGGACAGCCCTGTCTGGTGCCTCTCTGTAAGCGGAAGCTTGGAGAAGTTTGATCGTTGGTTTTCACACATGCATTTGGGTTATTATATAATATTTTAATCCACTCTATGAAAGAAGGTCCAAACCCAAATTTGTCTAGTGTTGCAAATAGAAACTTCCAGTTTACCCTGTCGAAGGCTTTTTCTGCATCTAGAGAAATGATTGTGGATTCTAGATTATGTAAAGTAGAGTAATCAATGAGGTTAATTAGTCTACGTGTGTTAGTAGATGAATGTCGACCTTTTATAAAACCTGTCTGGTCCGGATGTATTATAAGAGGGGTTATTTTTTCTATCCTTCTGGCAAGAGCTTTACTAATTATTTTCAGGTCTACATTTATTAAAGATATGGGACGGTAACTGGATGGAAGTGTGGGGTCTTTGCCTGGTTTTAGCAATAGTGTTATATTAGCTAAGTTCATATTTTGCGGTATTTTTTGTTTTTCCTGTATTTCTAACAACATATTATAAAATGTAGGAGCTAGCGTTGTCCAGAATTCCTTGTAAAATTCTGCTGAGTAACCATCTGGACCCGGGGCTTTATTGTTGGGCATATGTTGGAGAGCTTCGTGGAGTTCATCTACAGTAATAGGTGCATCTAAATTTATTTTATTTTCATTTTTTAGTTTTGGTAGATTAATGTTGTTTAAAAATTGTTCAATATGTTCATCTGTTGGATTAATCTGTGATTCATATAATGTTTTATAGAAGCTTCTAAACGTGTCATTTATCTTGTCTGGGTCATGGCTGATGTTTCCGCCTTGATCTTTAACAGAGGAGATTGTTGTTTTCTCCTTGTTTGTTTTTAGTTGATTTGCTAAAAACTTTCCAGATTTGTTACTGTGTTCAAAGTTCTCCAAGCGAAGTCTTTGCACTAAAAACTGTGTTTTTTTATCTATAATTTCTTTAAGCTGCAATTTAGTTTTCCTTATATTATTCATTGTGTGCTCTTCGGGGGAAATGCGGTAAGCCTCCTCCAATGATTTAATCCTGAGTTCTAATTCTAAAACTCTTGCTGTTTCCTTCTTCTTCTTATGTGAGGAGAAGGAAATTATTTTCCCTCGCATTACTGCTTTTCCTGCTTCCCATAGGAGACACGCTGAAGTTTCAGGCATGTCATTTTTTTCTATATAAATTGACCATTCTTTTTTAAAATAATCAATGAACTCAGGATCTTTCAATAAAGAGGTGTTGAATCTCCAGCTTTTACCAATCGGTTTATTATTTTTGTTTCTCAGAGTGAATGAAACTGGTGCGTGATCGCTAATGCTGATTGGATGTATCTGAGTCTCTGAAATGTCGCCCATTAGTGAGTTACTATTTAATATATAATCTATTCTAGAGAAGGAGTGGTGAACTGAAGAGAAGAAGGTGTATTCTCTTAGTTTAGGATGGTGAGAGCGCCAAGCATCGCAAAGACCAAAATCCTTCATGTACTGTTTGATAGTTTCTGACGACTGCCAGACTCGATGACTACCTGATGTGCTGCAGCGATCTTGTTCAGTCAAGACTACATTAAAATCACCAGCTAGCACTATTCTGTTATCTGAATAATTCTGGAGTGTAGCAAACAGGGAGTGGAAAAAGGAGGGATCATCTGCATTGGGGCCGTACACATTGGTAATACATAATTTGATATTACAAATAGATAATAAAGTTATCAGAAATCTGCCTTCCGGATCCGCTACTGTGCTATCTATGTCAAAATTTAGTCTCTTATTAATAAGAGTAGCTACTCCTCTTTGCCTAGAATTATAACAGGCTGAGTAAACATGAGGAAACTGAGCTGTTTGAAGAAGGTCTATGGTTGAGTTTGTTAAATGAGTCTCTTGTAGTAAGACAATGTCAGCCTGCAGCTCCTGTAATTTATTAAAGATCTTCAACCTCTTCTCCCTGGAACCGGCTCCATGTACATTCCAACAGACGATTTTTAACATGGTTATTGTGAACGGTTTAATGCTTCATGCGTGTTACTGACGCGTGTGTCTTTGTGCGCCCCTCTTGCGTGTTCGCGCGTGTTTGCATGCAGCCTGATTGCGCGCGTTTGTCCGTATGTTAAATGTCCGTATATGTACCTTAATGCGTGTTCTCTCATACATAAAACGCGAGTGTTTATATTTATCATGTATGGTGCGGCTGTGCGTCCTGACGGTTTTTCGACCGGCCGCGTGCGCTGCTGATATTACGAGCTGGATTACAATTAACAGTGAAAGCGTGAAAGATAGTGAAAAGTGAGAAAAGTATTTGTGTGAAATATAAAAACAAAACAGAAAAAAAAAATACATTGATCTAGGTGTAGAGGCTGTGGTGAGACGAGCAGTGTGTTCTACTGTCAGTGATCTATAATGGCGAGTTAAGAGTGATCATTTGGAGAGATTGACATACAGCACCTGGGATCAGAAGAGCCACGGAGTGACGTCCGGGTCGCGGTACAGTTGTCATCATGTCTTAAGTGAAGATCATGAACCATTAAAAATATAATACTGTAAAGTAAATACGCCGGTTGCCAAGCGACAGCGGCTTCAAACCGGAAGTTTCGCCCACAAATTTTGGCCACGCCCACAACCCGGAAGAAGCCGCAGGAAAATTGTGGATATGGGGTGCAGATTGGAGTAGGTGGGGAGTGGGGGGAGGGAGCCGATAGCACCCTGGTTCCCAGTGTGTGCGGCTGGAACATTGGGGTGTGTGCTGGCCTGCGCCGGGTGGCTGTCTGGGGGGGCCTGGTCCTCCTAGGCATGTTGCGGGCCCTCTGCCTTTGGGGGGTGGGGCGGCCGCCTCAAGACTCCTGGGGCTCTGGGCCCTTCGCTTGGGCTGCCTTGGGCGGCTGCTGATCTTGGCCCACTGGGGCCTGTGCCCCGGGACCATGGGGGGCTCTTGCTGGGGCTCTCCTCTGCCGCCCTTCGGGTGGGGCTGGAGTCATCTTCGTGGTGGGGTAGCTTGGGTTGGTGCTCCGGGTCTGCTGCTGGGGGCCCAGGTCTCTGGCCCTGGTCTGCCTCTGGCCTCCGTGGAGGCGTGGTCGCATGTGCATGATCTCACTCACCACTCTTCATCACTGATCACTCCTTGTTCCTCATGCTCTGCATGCTGACACAGTCACTGAGTTGTCTAGTGGGTTTTAATACTAAGTGATAATTATTTATTTTATTTTATTTTATTTTATTTTATTTTATTTTTTCCTGTGAGTTAGTATCTGGTTGCTGTTATGTCTTTTTGATTTGGTTATTATTTAAAAACTCTTAATGACTGGCAGCCCTGTTTTTTCTGTGTGTGTGTTTCTGCTTTTGTAAAAGTTGTAGGAAATTTTCTTTTTTTTTTTAACTTGTCTTGTCCAGCATCGTTGCAAACAGAATGATTGTCTGGCTGCTGTCTGGTGCTGGGCAATTTTACTCTATCAAGCAGGGATTTATACTACATGTATAAAGTCCCTCTTGATGACATGAAAAACTTTATTAAATCAGACTCTTAATGCTGGACTCGACCGGAGGGGACAGAGAGAGAGAGAGATAGAAAAGAAAGTAGAGAGAAGAGGGAGGGGAGAGAGAGGGACAGAAAGGGTGTGGGGAGTGCGGGTGGGGACTTAAAACATTATACAGAAAACCATGTAATCCATACTACTTGCAACATATATAGCTAAGATCATCCTGGCCAGTAGGTCATTACACAACTAGTTGATAATAGTAACAATAATAATAATCACAATAATAGTAATAATAATAATAGTAGTAGTAATAATAATAAGAGTAAGAGTAATAATAATAATAAGAACAGAAATAATAAAAAAAAAGAAAAAAAAATATGATAATAGATATAAGTGAAACTGCTGTATTCAAGAACACGCGCAGAGAAACCTGTGTGGATATGCTGGAGAACTCGGCCACATGGCGACGCAAAGACTGTGTGGAGACGTTCAGGAAGGAGTGACCATGCAGAGTGATCATGCAGATGCCACCTCACTTGAACAGAGGCCAGAGTCAGGCCAGCGGACCCGAGACCCAGGCCACCAGCCCCCCCGTAGGCTACAGATCCCGACCGGTCCACAGAGACGACCACTCGCCCGCCCAGGAAGGCAGCAGCAGGAGACCCCAGCAGGATCTCGGTTCTGGTTTACGGTTTACGGTTCTGAGGTTGCTGACTGGTTCCCAACGGTGGAGGAGCCAGACCTGTGGTTTCCTGATCCTCCTCCCACAAGGTCCAGGAGGAGGAGGACGTCCAGGCACCAGGGGCGGCAGCCCATCGAGTACATGACGTCAAATGAACTGGTGGGAATGCTCCTTGGACTGGACACGGAGCCTGAGCCGCTGGAATATCCAGAGTGGTCGCCGTTCTGGGGAACCAGATTGGCGATTAGCCCAAAACCACTGGGGCAGGCCAGGTCTCGGAGGTCGACGCCGGCTCATCGCTTCACGTCTCGAGTGACGCCATCAGCTCCACGGTCACGGGTGTCGTCACGGGCTCCCAGGCCCACGCCTCCAGTTTCGCCTCCAGTTCCAGTGCCCCAGGTCTCCACGCCTGCTCCTAGGTCTGCTCCAGCGCCCCAGCTCTCCACACCTGGTCCGAGGTCCTGCCCTGCTCTGCAGCGTCCGACGCCAGCTCCGAGGTCCTGCCCTGCTCTGCAGCGTCCGACGCCAGCTCCGAGGTCCTGCCCTGCTCTGCAGCGTCCCATGCCGGTGCCCAGGTCCTGCCCGTCTCTTCTGGTTCCTGTCCCTGAGGGGGTCTCTGGTTGTGACGCTCCTCTTCTGGTTCCTGTCCCTGAGGGGGTCTCTGGTTGTGACGCCTCTCTTCTGGTCCCAGTTCCTGAGGGGGTCAACGATTGTGACGCTCCTCTTCTGGTCCCTGTCCCTGAGGGGGTCTCCAGTGGTGACGTCTCTCTTCTGGTCCCTGTCCCTGAGGGGGTCTCCAGTGGTGACGCCTCTCTCCTGGTCCCTGTCCCTGAGGGGGTCTCCAGTGGTGACGCCTCTCTTCTGGTCCCTGTCCCTGAGGGGGTCTCCAGTGGTGACGCCTCTCTTCTGGTCCCTGTCCCTGAGGGGGTCTCCAGTGGTGACGCCTCTCTTCTGGTCCCTGTTCCTGAGGGGGTCTTCAGTGGTGATGCTTCTCTTCTGATTCCTGTTTCCGAGGGGGTCTCGGGTCGAGACGCCCCTTACCCACTACTGGTGCCCGACCCAGAGCTCCAGTCTGCCCGTCTGCCTCCAGAGATCCAGTCCAAGCCTGCCCGTCTGCCTCCAGAGATCCAGTCCAAGCCTGCCCGTCTGCCTCCAGAGATCCAGTCCAAGCCTGCCCGTCCTCCAGAGATCCAGTCCAAGCCTGCCCGTCCTCCAGAGATCCAGTCCAAGCCTGCCCGTCCTCCAGAGATCCAGTCCAAGCCTGCCCGTCCTCCAGAGATCCAGTCCAAGCCTGCCCGTCCTCCAGAGCGCCAGTCCAAGCCTGCCCGTCTGCCTGGAAACCTGTCTGTGCGTCCTCCGGATCGTCCTCCGGAGGTTCTGCCCCGGTCCGTCCGGCCCCCTGGCCGGCCTCCTGACCGGAGCCTGCTGTCTGCACAGCCTCCGGGTCGTCCTCCGGAGGTTCTGCCCCGGTCCGTCCGGCCCCCTGGCCGGCCGCCTGAACTGATCCTGCTGTCTGCACGGCCTCCGGGTCGTCCTCCGGAGGTTCTGCCCCGGTCCGTCCGGCCCCCTGGCCGGCCGCCTGAAACTGATCCTGCTGTCTGCACGGCCTCCGGGTCGTCCTCCGGAGGTTCTGCCCCGGTCCGTCCGGCCCCCTGGCCGGCCGCCTGAACTGATCCTGCTGTCTGCACGGCCTCCGGGTCGTCCTCCGGAGGTTCTGCCCCGGTCCGTCCGGCCCCCTGGCCGGCCGCCTGAACTGATCCTGCTGTCTGCACGGCCTCCGGGTCGTCCTCCGGAGGTTCTGCCCCGGTCCGTCCGGCCCCCTGGCCGGCCGCCTGAACTGATCCGGCTGTCTGCACGGCCTCCGGGCCATCCACCGGAGGTTCTGCCCCGGTCCGTCCGGCCCCCCGGCCGGCCTCCTGGCCTAATCCTGCCGTCTGTTCTGCCTCCAGGTGGCTCCCCCTGAACTTTGTCCTGGGGCCTGTCTTGTTTTGGTCGGTCCCTCCTCCGGGCCCCCTCCGCCCACCCTGGGTGGCCTGCTTGGGGTTTTTCTCTTTTGTGGACTTTGTTGGGCCGTCTGGTATCCGGCCCTTGAGGGGGGGGTTCTGTCACGGTTTCTGGGTTTTGGTGGGTGTTTTGATTGTTTAGGATTTTGGTTTTTGTCATGATTAGTTTGGTCATGTTCTTGGTTTGTAGTTCTTATGTTCATGCTTTAGTTTTCAGTTTTGTCATGCTTGGTTTTCCCTCTTGTGTTCCTGTGGTTTTCTGTTCCTGCCTCGTTAGTTCACCTGGTCTGATTAGTCATCCACTTCACCTGTGTCTTGTTACTCCCTCTGTGTATAAGTACTCCCGGTTTTCAGTCATTCATTGTCAGATCCTCATTTTGTCATGTTTGGTTTTTGTTCTCTGGAGTTTATCCCCGTCGTCTATGGTTGCCTGTCTTGTGTTCCTGGGAAATAAACCTTTTTACCTGCACCAGTTCTGCCTCCTGCCTGCATTTGGGTCCTCACCTCCACCGCCATTCGTGACAGCATGATCTCACTCATCACTCTTCATCCCTGATCACTCCTTGTTCCTCATGCTCTGCATGCTGACACAGTCACTGAGTTGTCTAGTGGGTTTTAATACTAAGTGATAATTATTTATTTTATTTTATTTTATTTTATTTTTTTTTTTTTTTTCCTGTGAGTTAGTATCTGGTTGCTGTTATGTCTTTTTGATTTGGTTATTATTTAAAAACTCTTAATGACTGGCAGCCCTGTTTTTTCTGTGTGTGTGTGTGTGTTTCTGCTTTTGTAAAAGTTGTAGGAAATTTTCTGGTGTGTTCATGTACAGGTGTAACAGCTTGTTGTCTGGTGATGGTGTGGATTGAAGGGTCGTTTCCTTCTGTCTGTGAGCTTTTTGTCTCCTTTCTTCTTTCCCTTTTGCTCTTATGCTGTTTTCCATCTTTTTCTGTCCCCTCCGGTCAGGTCCAGCAAGATTACATAGATTCTGTGATTCAAAGTAAATAAATAAATAAATAAATAAATGAATCAGATTATCAAGAGGAGCCTTACCCATAGGCCTCCCTTTGGCAGAGCAAATTTATTCAGCACGATACAGCAACCAGATTATCATTTTGCTGCTATGATGCTGGACAGGACAAGTTAAAAAAAAAAAGAGGATGCCATTAACACAGCTCTCTACTCAGCTCTGACCCACCTTGAGCCTCAGGGGAGTTATGTCAGTCTGCTCTCCGTTGACTTTAGCGCAGCATTTAATACTTTCATCCGAGCTAGCCGGTCGCCAAACTGCTGAACTTGAGCTTCTCTCAACCCATCTGTAACTGCATCAGGCACTTCCTCACAAATCATCTTCAGAGTGAGGGTGGGTCAACACCTCTCCTCACCTCTCAGTCTCTCAGCACTGGATCATCACAGGATCGTGTATTCAGCCCATTTCTCTTCATACTCTACACTCATGACTGTACCCCCACCCATCCAAACAATTCCATCATAAACTCTGCAGATGATACAACATGGTGCGGCTCATCTCTGGAGGAGATGAGAGTGCTTACAGGGATGAGGTGTTGAAACTGTGGTGCATGGAAAACAACATGGTGTTCATGTATATATACAGTATATGTGTGTGTATGCATGTTGTATGTGTATATAGTTTATCTTTTTTCTTTCTTTTCTTCGTGGCACTGAAAAGGAAGCCATCAAATTTCATTGTACATGTACAAAGTCAATAAATACATTCATATATTCGATTCATTCATTCATTCATTCATTCATTCAGTGAAACCATGATAATAGTGTCGATACCAGACTTAAAGATGTCTGTTAAACATTCCAGCCGTCCATCATCACTTGCTGTTTGGAGTCACTTTTTATGTCCAGCAGACAGCAGGAAATAAACCTGGAGCAACTAAAGCTTGTTTCTACCCAATACACAATAAAAACAGGTTGCAAAACACTGAAACGAAACATCCGTCCATCCATCCATGAACCTAACAGCCAAAGTCGCAAAATTGCAACACGCACCAGACATCAGACACAGTTGTCAATAATTCCAGCTGTTGTCCCATCCGCCACCCCAAAAACACCCATCTGTCTGTCTATCTATCTATCTATCTATCTATCTATCTATCTATCTATCTATCTATCTATCTCTGTATATATATATATATATATATATATATATAAGGTGATCGGCTGGTTGGCTTTTCTTTAGCTAGCATGTCTCTCTTGCTGCATTTGTTTATCGTTCAGCTTAGAAGGAGACAAAAGTATTGTATTGTATTGTCCAAAAGTATTGTTCTTGGATGCACTTGCTCGAATAGGCAACATTTATCAGTCTCATGTCTATCAGATCCTTGTCACTGTCACAGAAACAAGGGAATGTCTTTACTAAATCATTGCTGCTGTGCAGATGTTGGAGAGGCAGGTCTGATCAATTAGGGTCACGAATGTAGTGAGAGAAATTATTAACAGGTTCTGAGATACAAACCAGGGAGCTCTCCTCTGTAATAAAGTAGTTGACTGGTGGTAAAAAGGATTTATACTTCAGCTATGCAGGGGTGGGTCTATAAAAGTTTAGAAGGGGGTCAGGCAGGGGTACTGACCAGGGAAAGGGGGACAAAAATGAGATATATTTGTTTTTGATTTTATGAAATATTAAACTGATTATTATTAACTAAAGTGATCACCTGACGAAAAACTAGTAAAACAAGCAGCCAATGATGTGTTTTATCAGCAGGTGTTTACTTTGGGTGATGCTGCTGTAGGACTTTTATCACTGCTGCACAAACACTCTTCAATGATAAAAAGAAAAGGCTGTTTTTATCCAGATCATCAGTTTATCAGTTTCTTCATCAGTGTCGGCTGTTTAACTTCAGTCGTCACATCTGCTGGTTTTATCACCATGGAGACGGTTGGTGAGATGATGCTGCATGAATTCTGCATTGTGATCTAGAACATGGTAGAGATGATTTACTTTACATGCTGAATTTACTGACCATTGGACACCTGACGTTTACCCAAGAGAAGGTCAGTTAACAGTAAACATGTGTAAGTATTGACTCGTTCTGTTGATATGATGCAGTAAAAATGGGCAAATTTCAGGCATAGTTTCAAATGGTGATTAATCATGATTAATTTGAAAGCTGTGATTAATCTGCTTAAAAATTGTATCTATATAAATGTGTGTGTGTGTGTGTGTGTGTATAAAAATGAAGATATAATGAAAGTTATGGAATCTATAGATGCCAACCTGTAATGCCACGATATGAAATGCGATGATTTGCTTCCATCATAAACTCTATTTCAGTCAACATGATTTCTCAATAAAGTATAAAAACTAAAAAAAAAAAAAAACTAAACTGTTTTTCTGTCTCAGGGTGAAACTTTGATCAGATCTCAGAATAAACATGAGGTCAGCCCTGTTTTCATGACTAATGTTGGAAGCGGTTATGTTATTCTACCTTTCTGAACTCTGAACCAGTTTTCAGCCTCCGAGTAAAACTTCTAGAGTGATGCAGTAAGACCAGAGCTGATCCAAAGCAGCTCTCTTGTTTTCCAGCCTCACCTATTATGATGGTGCACGCGCTCAGCAGCCCGATCTCCTTCTTCAGAGCAACCCTGTCGGGGATTTTCTTCTTCTCTTCTTTCTTGCGCTGCGTCCAGGAGCAGATGCTGCTGCTGCCGTTCTGTCCATCCATGTCCGCCTTCCCGGTCCGGTCCAGTCCGCTAAGTTCGTCCCAGGCCTCCCACAGCTCCTGTCCTCTCCTCACTCCGCATTCATGCAGATTGAATGGGCTGCGCTTGCGCAACAACCTACCGCTGTCCAGGGTAGAATGTTAAATACCCAGGACTCACCATGAGGCGTTCAGGGACACCGGAGGAACCGTCCGGACCCTTCAAAGCTTCTTCCGTCCATCTGTTCGTCCTTTAGCTGAAGACAAAAGAAACACTGCATCACAGCTTAAAATCATATATTCATATTAAGAAATGTTACATAGACAGAAGCTTTTAAATAATAATAATAATAAAAAGATTCATAAGATGTATTTTAAAAATCCACATTAAAATGTAAACACTGAAGTATCAAAATGGTAAAAATTAAACTTCTGCTAAGCTGCTCATTATTGTTATTTTTATATTATCTTTACCGACTGTTATAAAGTTGTAGTCATGAGGAAAAAATACCCAATAATAAAACCAGTTTTTCTTGAAAATAAAAAAGATGTGCTGCAAATTAGAACAGGGGTGCCCTTTTTCTTCCCTTCTCCAGCACACCTGAATCGTCACCAGGCATCTGCAGAGCTGAATGACATGCAGATGAGGGATTGCCCACCGCCCCAGCCCAGCCCTCCAATATACCCTACTGTACGCATATATTGTAGAAAATATATATTTGGATACTTAATCAATGTGAACATACTAGCAACAACTTAAACATTTTGGTTTTGACTAGGGTTGATGGATAAGTCCTATTCCCATTTTGAGGTTGGTAGAGAGAGTGTCTCACCTATGTCGCACATTAATTTTTAGATTTTGGAGCCAAGTTCAGGTGATTCTGCTACAAGTGTTCATCGTGTGAACGTTTTTATCCACACAAAACCAGCATTTCTGGAGTCTGAAACTGCTGCTCTTCTGAAATGGTTCCCACAATTAATATCTCTGCAAACATCGCTCCTTTTCCTCTGTGTGAACAACTTACACACATCTTTTTACAACCTGGTGACACAACCGTCCTAGAACCCTTTCACAACACTGGCTGTCAGTGTTGACATCGACTTGTGCCGTATTACACACTATGTTTCAATAAAGTTTAAATAAACAGAAACAACCAATCAATCAATAATATTCAGAAAGTGAAGGAATACAATGACAGAAAAAGCCAAAGTGGAGCTGATGTGGCGTTAATATCCATCTTTCCAGCTACCAAGCCAACCAAGTACCGCCTCCGCTCCCATACATCAACATTCAGTCATCTGAACTTGAGATTTGTTTATTTTGGGAAACCATTGACAAAATCTACAAACTGCTGATGTTTGGTTCTGGTTAAACTGGTGTGAACGTGGCTGGTTCACCAGAAAACAGAAATGCTCTGAGACTTCAGTCCAGAACCAGAACCATGTGAGAGCAGACCTCCGTCCTCTTCTGCTACCTCTTTGGTATGTGAGCATGCCTCATGTCTTCTCAGTTTCAGATGTATACCTGGAAGTGTTGCAGCGCCGCTCTCAGGCCTTATACTAATGGCATCTAGGAGTGACACAGGTAGTCGCTCATTCCATTGCAGTCCACCTCTCTGTGTTGGTCCTGTGATGGACATGTGACCTGTCCAGGTGTCCCCTGCCCCTCATCTGGTAGTGCTGGGACAAATTCCAGCTCCCGCTACCCTGCACTGGAATGATGGATGGACAGAATAAAGACTTCCCAACTAATAAAATGAATAAATGATTAATACAGTTACTTACCTACGTAAAGCAACCAGTTATAAAGTGTTTTAGTAAAAAAAAGAAAGTGCCCACTTACATTAAGAAGCCACCTGTGAACATAAGTTATCTCAACTTTTTCAGATATTTTCAACATTACGGGCTGTTTCAGTTCAAATACACAAGTAGTTTTCCAGTTGTCGTCTCTTCTCATCTGGAAATTTAATTCATTCCAGCTTTTTATGTGCAGTGTTCTGTTCGGCTGAGGGTCAGATTGCTCAGTAGTCTGGAGAAAAGTCTGTAGTTTTCCCCTCTCTCTGTACTCTCTTCTTCTTGTTGTCTGAGTGAATTCTGTCTGAAGGGATCCTCCTGAGCTGGGCTAAGCTTCCAGTTTTCCAGATGATGATACTCATAAAACATCCTACCATGGTAGGTGCACTTAAGTTTGATCACTTACATGTCCCATGAAAGGGCAGAAATCCAATATTCAGTACTAATGAAAAATTCTACATAAATGTGACCATTTACATAAAAAATAAATAAATGGGATCTAAAACCGAACACTCCAGCACCGTGTGAACAAATTCTGAACACATACCATCATGTTTAATGCACTGGGTCCTTTTACTGAGATCATTTGTGAACCAAGCAACTGCATGCTCTGATAGTCCCAATTCAAAGAGTCTAAATTTTAAAATATCATAGTCCACAGTGTCAAATGCTTTTCACAAATCAATAAAAAATTATGCACAATGTAGTTTCTTGTCTTTACGAATAATGTTATTCACCACCTTCCTCACAGCTGTGTCATGGTTCAAGGTGTATGTTCTTGTTTCATGTGTCTGAGTTTTGTTGTTTTCGTGGTTTATCTTCTTGGTTTCTTGTTTAGGGTCATGTTTATTTCTGTGTTTTCTAGTTTCTGCAAATTAGTTCACCTGGTTAATTAGCTCATTCACTTCACCTGTGCCACGTTAGTTCCTCCCTTGCCCAATGTTGTTCATGCTGTTTCGGTTACCTTGATCTTTGAAATTAAACCCTGGATAATCACGCTTGTCCGTCTCCTGCCTCATCAGTCTGCATTTGGGTCCTCACCTCCTGTCCTGTGTCCTTTTTTTCTGAAGACTGAAACTTAGATAAAATGTGATTTGAATATAAAAACTCCTTTATTTGATCACTCACAAGAGACTCAAGAATTTTGGCCAAAACTGAAAGGTTAGATTTAGAGCCATAGTTAGTTAAAATCACTGGGTCACCACTTTTTTAATAGAGAGAGAACAAAAGCTGATTTCAGGATTGTAAGAGGCTCTGCCACAAAATCAGCTGCCAGTTTTAAGAAGTATGGATCTAATAAATTAGGGCCACATGATTTAATAATCTAAATCTTTAAGAGTTCTATGAACTTCCTGAACTGAGAGAGGTACAAAATCGAAAAGTTCACCAGCAAACATCTGAGAAATCTGGTAAATCTGTGCAGGGTTTCACAGAGACAGCTCTCTCCGAGTCAGACAAAGAGCCAGAAGACACGAAATGTTCATTAAAACCATTTAAGATCTCCATCCTATCACATATATCCTGCAGCTGAACCCTGATTTTACTGAAAGTCTCATTTAAATTTGAGTTTTATTAAGTTTTATTTATGTGTGTTGACTAACTTTAAATTCACATAGAATTTTTTATTCATCTATTTATTTATTTATTTTTTTATTTTTTTAAGGTGTACAGTCAAAGTGGTCTTTAGCATCATTTAAACCATGCAACAGACAGTATACAGCTCAGTGAAACTGCTTCCAGTGAATAAAACAGGATGAATTATATTGAGACAGAAAGATGACAAGCATGGCCTTACTGAACAATATGATTGCCAGTTAATTATATATTTAAAAGGTTGGTGTACAAACAGCCGGATTATAAACATCCACTGTTCTCCTGAACTTGAGACTCTGACCGCTCTACGTAGGCCCTCTTATCTGCAGAGAGAGTTAACAGCTTGTCACCGCAGTCTATGTACTCCCCGGTGCTACGAGGCAGCGCAAGGCTTATCCCGAGGTGGCATTTACTGTGGCACCATAGTTTGTGCAATATGTACAAGGTCCCACCAGAGGTTAAAACATACTCGACCAGGTTTTCTCAAACCTGAAAGAGGTATACAAAACAACACCCCTACTCCACCTGAGCCTTTCAGTCCACATCTTGCTCATTGTCCCAGCCTATAAACCCCCCAGGAGAAGCATCCAGCCAGTCAGGGGGACTGTGAAAACCTGGATAGAAGGAGCACTCTGCCAACTCTAGGACTGTCGACAACACAGTCTGGACTGTCTTTGATTGCTTGGAGTTAAATGAATACACTGAAACTGTTCAGTTTTACATTAAAACGTGCACATACAACCTCACAGTGGACCAATAGTTCAGAGTGTTTAGCAACTGGAAACCCTGGATAACAACAGAGGTGTAGTCTCTGATGACAGCTGAGACTGCTTTTAAAACTGGGGACCAGGTTGCTTATGCCGTGGCCAGAGCGACTGTGAGGAGGGGCATCAAAACTAAATCTCTTCTTCACCCGCTTTGAGGCAGAGAGATTGCACACTGCTCCCCTGACCTTAAGGCCTTCCTACAACCATCTGCTCGAGCTGCAACATCAGGTCAGAGGGGTCCTGAAAGCTGTAAACCCCCACAAAGCAGCAAGTCAGGAATACCGAGCAAAGTACTGAGGGCCTGTGCAGACCAACTATCAGGGGTCCTGATGAGGATTATGAACACCTCCCTGAAACAGGTCACCGTCCCATCCTGCCTGAAAGCAGCCACCATCATACCTGTCCCCAAAAAACCCACAATAGGCAGCCTGAATAACTACAGACGGGCAGCACTAACCTCTGTGGTCATGAAGTGTTTTGAGAAGCTAGTAGGGGCCATCTACCTGCAAGCTTTGATCTACAAGGCAAAGAGGTGAACAGCTGACGGCACTGTGCTCCACACTGCTCTGAACCACACGGAGGAAAACGGAAACTGTGTCAGGATGCTTTTTGTGGACTTCAGCACAGTGTTTAACATCATCCTGGCGAACATCCTCATCAAGAAGAAGACTGACCTGGACTTCCCACTAGCCACCTGCGCCTGGAATCAGAGTGGGGCCTCACACGTCCTCCATTCGTACACTCAGCACAGGTTCCCTTCAGGGATGTGTGCTGAGTCCCTCCTGTTCAAGCTCTACACTCGTAACTGTGTCCCCCTCCACAACTCAAACATCATCATCAAGTTCACCGATGACCCCACAGTGCTGGGTCTCATCTCCAGCAGCAATAAGACGGCGTACAGGGAGGAAGTCCAGAGGCTGCTCACGTGATGTTCAGCAAATAACCTCTTACTGAACACCAACAAAACGAAGAAGATGGCGATGGACTGGAGGAAGAGGAGAGCAGACCACACCCGCTGCAGGTTAACGGTGTCGGCGTGGAGAGGGTCCCCTCTTTCAGGTTTCTGGGTGTTCATGTGGCTGATGACCTCACATGACACCGACACAGCAGCAGTGGTCAGCAAAGCTCGGGAGAGACTGCACTTCCTGAGAATGCCCAGGAAGTGTCACCGGGAGGCAAATCTGCTAAGAACTTTCTACTGTTTCACAGTGTCGAGTGTGCTAACCTCTGTAGTATGCTGGCTGCACTGGAGAGGACAGGAAAGCTCTGCAGGGGGTCATAAAAGCAGCAATGAAAGTCACTGGCAGCCCCCACCCCACCTCCCTGGAAGACATTGCTGTCATTTAGTGGCTAAACAGGGCGAAGTGGATCCTCCGGGATCCATTACATCCTGGTCATAGCCTCTGTAACCTGCTGCCCTCTGGCGGAAGGATCTGCACAGACTCAGAAATAAAGTATTTTCTCTTATTCTAATTTTTAAAAAAGAAAACAACTATGAAATAATTCCTCATCAGGGCGTTAATAAAGCAATTTTCTTTTTCTTTTAAAAGTAGGAATATGTTTTTTAGGCTTCAGTGTCATCACTGCAGAAATGTTTTTCTTTTAGGATGATGTAGTAAGATCTCTTTTTTTATTTTTAATAATTTATTTATTTGTTATAAATAACTAAAAAAAAATCCAAAACAAACATTATTCCAGAGCCTGATGTCTGCTGTAGGTATGACAGCTTGAACCTTAGTGTTCCACCTGACCTGAAGAAGCCTCTGACTGAACTGTGTTGTGAAGAGAGGATGTGCAGAACTGGCCGTCATGTTTAGCAGCTCTTGCAGCTCCAAGCATCTTTAAGAGCAATATTTGTGTTTTCCAGTAGATGGCAGCAACAGCTGTGGTCTGTCAACAGTTTATGCTGCTTTTCATCAAAACAAATGATCTAACAGAACTATAATGTGGTAACAATAATAACAGCTTCATCACCATGGTTACAATCACCACCATCACTGATTTCTGCAGCTCCAGAAGACAGACAATGTGATTTCAATCTACTGGATAAAAGCCATCAGAATGAAAGCTCTGCTTCTTTCTGACCTACGCTGCAGTGCTGCTCTTCTCAGTGGCTTGTAAAAGGCTGAGTGGGCGCTCACCTGGTCTGTGATTCCTAGTGGGTCATGCAACACATCAGTGGGACAGAAAATGTCTGTTTCTTTTTTTTTACATCTCGGTATCTATTTGTTTTGGTGAAGCTTTTGAAAAGTTTGGTTTATTACGGTGAGACATGGGGCTCCCCATCTTCTTTCCCCACCTTAATTTCAGTTACAGCATTCCAGTAATACCATGAGCTTCCACCCCTGCTGTAGGTCCCATCCCAGTCATCAGAGTATAAACACCTAATTCTACAGCATGTTGGTGAGATACAGTTCAATAAAACTCCATTTTAAACATTAAACAGTAGTACGTGCATTCAGAAATTTAGGGAAAGTCAAATTAAGTTCACCTTTAAAGGTTTTAGTGGATTTTAGGTCCATCTGACATTATAGAAAATTAACTGTCTTTATGTGAGCAGTGTGTATAAAATGAATTAATTCAAACAATAAAACGCAGCAACACAGATATTATCAGGAACGTGGACCTAAACCATCTACCAGGTTTTAGTAATATAAATAATCTGCAGGACTTCCATCATGAATCGGTAAAGAGACAGTCATGATTCCTGAAGACATTTTTAAATCACCAAGACAAGTATGAGGTTATTTATATCCCTTTACAAAACAAGGCTCTCCATCTTCAGCCCTCATGGCCCTGCAGCCTTTCAATGCTTCTCTGCTTTAAAACACGTGACTCAAATTAATGGCTCAATAGCAAACTTGTACCTTTCCAGAGATCCATTTAATTTAAATCAGGTGTGTTGCAGCAGGTAAACATCTAGTACCTGCAGGACAGTAGTGCCGTGTGTTGCTGCATGTTTAGCTCTCAGCTCCAGCTCCGCCCACGACACTGCTTTGTTTGGATTGGCCCGCATGGACAGGCGGCCAATCACATGTGAGGATATAGGATCATACCATCATGTGAAACAGAGAGGATATAAGGCGCTACACTGCGAGTGAGACAGCCGACAGCGTGAGTGCGTCGTCTCATCAAACCCCGACAGAGAGAAACCGGATCAGCTTCCAAGATGAGGCATCTTCTGTTTCTGAATGCCGGCCTGCATCGAGGACATTGATGCTGCTTTGAGTTTGGTTCTCGCTCTGTTTTCTGGATTTTTTTTGCTGTTTTTTGTTCATTTGTGCAATATAAGATTTTTGTTGAAATGGTAAACAAAAGTAGTGGTTTTGTATCAATAAATGCAGAAAAGGAGGCAAATATATGGCTTCTTGTAAAAATGCTGAACACAAAAGGGTTTTCAAAACACAATTGATTCATTTTTGAGAAGTTAAGGTAAATTATGGGACTAAAAAAGATGCTAAATTAAGAACGTTCCGGAGCCAAAAGAGCCGAACATCCCATCACTACAGGATAGTGGGCCGGGAGGACCAGGGTTGGGGATCACTGCTCTAGAGGATTAATTACTCTCTGATTATTACGTCACATATGCTGGAGCCTGTCTAAGATATATTCATAGCTTACTTCATTTTTCCTCCAGTTCCACTCAGAGATGTTTCATCAGAGAAAAGATCCTCTCCGACATGTTTATGTAGTTTTATTCTTTAATCACACCTTTTCTTAAACTCCTATAAACTGGACATTAGAAAAACCGATGCTCAGCACCGAAAACATTACAGAAGAGAGTCCAGACTACTCTGGTTTCAGCCCGGTGGTCACTGAAAACCAGTCTGACCAGCAGTGTTCTGGTGGAAGAAGCTGTGGATCTGCTGGGCGCTGGCCTGACCCACCACGGTCTCCAGCTCAGCAGCAGAGACGTTACAGAGCTGCTGGATGGTGGAGAAGTTCTGTAGCAGAGTCTGACCTTTGACCCTGCCCACCCCAGGAATCTGCTGGACCAGAGCCAGGACCAGCGGGTCCAGCAGCCGACACGTACTCTTCCTTCTGAAAGGCTTCTCTCTGGCTTCCCCATGAACCTGGAGACATAGAGACGAAAAAGATTTTCCTCTGTTCCTTTACAAACCATCAAATCTACCCTGATGCCTTAAAATGCAACACGATGAATGCAACACCACAAACTCAACACTGCGACTACAACAGGAAACACACACTGAAACACACAACTCATACACACAACTGAAACCAAAAGCACAGAAAGGTCCGTTTCTGCTGCATTTCCCACGAGTCTTTGCGTCTGCATTCCCCCTGGAAGCGTCTCTGTTATTGGTCCAATCAGAGCATCATGGTCTGCTGAGCTTTTTCTTGCTCTTTTATCTTTGCAGCCATTTATCTCTTTCCATAAACATAATTATTCATAAGCTTCCATTATTATATGTTCCTCACTTAAAGCAGCACCAAGGAACTCAGGAGTTCTATCTGGATGCTCTGACAGGTTTAGTCGACTCCACCGTCTTTTTTTACTCTGGATTAGGGCTGGGCGATTAATCAAATTTTAATCACAATTACAATCTGGGTTTATAACGATCATAAAAATTACTTTTGTCCTTCGCAGTTTCCTCTTGTGTTTTCAGTTGCAAATCGAGCGCCGCCGGCATTGCAGCGCTCTGCTGCAGACTCCTCCCACTGCCGCAGACTCCTCCCACAGCTGCAGACTCCTCCCACAGCTGCCGACCTCTTTGGTTTTATTTAATGTGAGTTGCCAACACCCCTGCACAGTCGTGACTAAATAATCCACCAGCTCCCAGAAACACAACAAACGTTATAAACAAACAGAACTTTTTTCTCAGTTAACACAGAGAACAACTCAGGATTTAAGAAACTCATCAACACGTTGGACAAACGGTATCACTGCCATCTCACCACCATTTTAGTAGAGTGTCTCTTCCTGCCTTGTAAGATGAGGATGATGAGGGTGTTGTGAAGGACGTGGCTACAGTCCGATGTTTCGCCACCACTACGGACCTGTGGTCAAGCCGCCCTATAGGGCCGTATAGCAATCGCACGCTACATTCATTTTATTGACGCGGATTTCAACGTGAAAACAAAATGTCTAGACTAATTTTTTCCAGACCACACAGGGCAGAACGTAGCTGCTGGTCTGAGACACACAATATGCGGACCTGGTGAAAAGAAACTAGTCTGTATTACCACCGACAAGCTTCAAATGTCACACTGGAAGACTGAATTCTACTTCTTGCCACGACCCTCGAGTTGACTCGACTGATAATCTTAAATACTTACGATTTGAGTGATGAGCTGTGAGGCTTCCGTCTGCCCGCCTACCGGCAGCAGAGACAGATCCAAGTCAAACGCCACAAAGGTCTGCACAGCAGAGAAGTACTGCTCACTGAGTCTGGTCCTCTCCACCAACACCAGCTGCAGGAAGCTGCTACTGACCTGAAAACACCAGAAAGAAAGCAGCTTCAGACAAGAGAAAAGAGCACAGAGAAGCCAACATAGATCTGGTTGGTCTGGCTTCATACGTTACGGTAGCGAACCAGCTTCCTCTTGTAGCCGTTTCCTGCTACGATGTCACACTCAGACACGTACAGGATGCTGGTTTTGTTGGGAAGGAGGAAATCTGCTACGTCAAGTTCATTTTCAAAGAGGATCCTCACATCTCCACCTACAGCAGAAACTCAGCTTGTTTAGGGAGGTCTTCTTCACAGAGATGTTCAGAAACACAGATCATGTCAGGGTGCTGTGGCACTCTTCATGTGACACAAAAAGCTTCTTAAAGAGCAAATGGTTCCCAACATACATTTTAGATTTAAAAACATCAGGTTTGTTCCTTCTCAGAGACACGAGGGATAAAAAAATTTAACTGTTATCCCCATAACAGGAGGAAACACAACCAATCAGATGTTGTGTCTCAAAGCAGATCTTAGTGCCATCTAAACAATCTGCTTCACTCCAGGACATCAGTGTTCGTCTCCCTTTCAGTTTGCTGTTTTACAACGTTAAAAAGGACGCTGCAACCTCAGCCTTCTATGGAAAACGTTTATGTTTAATCTAACACTGAATGATGACGTCCCTTCTAGTTTGAATTCTTGCTTGTGTTGTTCTTATTCTCAGATGTAATCTGATGGAGAAAAACATCTGCCAAAGGACTGTAGAATAGAATAAAATAGAACAGAAGAATCTCACTGCAACTTCACCCCCAACTTCTTTCCAGATAGATCTATTTACTTATTTCTGTTTTTTTTTTTATATTGAAATAACGATACAGTGCACAAAAATAAAGAACCACAGTGACTTTTTTCTTAAGGACCCGATAAGAACCTGCAGCCCCACATACAGAACACCTGTTCTACCAGGTGAGCTGTCTGACCCCTCCCAGTCATATACAGAGTAAACACATTCATTTGGGTTATTATCTTTCCCCCTGTTTGTTAAACATTATAATAACCCACATTAATAGGTTTACCCTTTTATCTTAGCAACTGTGAACACACACATTTGTATATTTAGATTATTTAGATGTATTAACATACTTCATGTTGAACACGTTTGTTTGTTCTGGCACATTGTTGAAGAGTGACTTATTTACTTACATTTTATGCATCAATAGATTTTAGTTTTATTGCAGCATCATTATTATTTCTCGGGAACATCAGAGGTTTTGAGCTGTGATGCTACTGGTCACTAAAATCATAAATACCTTTTAATCCTTGAATTAGAGAAGAATTCCTCCATTTCTCGCTGCACACGATGTGCCCATAAGGAGGACCAGCGTTAAGGGAAACTGCTGGTTTAGACTCCATTTAACGGGACAGAGAGAAGCTTCATCCGGACAACGACCGACCGGCCAGAGGATAAAGAGTTCCCGACAGATTAACACATGAAGAAAACAACTACACTTCCCACAAAAACTTCCCCTGACTGAGTTTTTAATTTACCTCCAGACCGGAACAACGTCTTCTTCTGGTCTTCTGTGAATTGTGTATCTTCTATGCTGCCACCTACAGGCCAGAAGGAAAAAGGCCTTCCTGCTTCTTCTTCGTGGACTGTTTAGTTCACATTCTATCCCTCTACCGCCACCTACTGAACTACACCGTCAACCACACTTCTCTATCTATCTATCTATCTATCTATCTATCTATCTATCTATCTATCTATCTATCTATCTATCTATCTATCTATCTATCTATCTATCTATCTATCTATCTATCTATCTATCTATCTATCTCCATATACATATACATATATATATATATATATATACATATATATATATATATATACATACATATACATATATACATATATATATATATATATATATATATATATACACTTAAAAAACTTAAGTTTTTAAGTACTTTAAATGACACTAACTTTAGGGCGGTTCAGTTTTGGCCAGGGATGTTTTCTATTTCTTTATCAACTGTTTTGAAGTGAAATGGAATTAAATGCATTTTTCTAGACGTTCCTGGAGCTTAAGTTTACAATATCGAAGTCCACTAAAATCCATTTAACCCTTGTAGGTAATCGGGGACTCTTTTTGTCCTTTTGGGGAATTTTGCGCTCAACTTTTGGCCACCATTTTTGTTGTGTTGCCCCAAATGGTATGATTTTTTGTAAAAAGTGTTTCTTTTAACGAACGTTGATATTCCAGTTTCAGTTTCATTCAAAGCGCAACAAGTCGCTGGGGACAAATTTACTATCCTTTCGTGGAGGGCAAGTAAAGTTCCCTCCTAAAAATTGCTATTAAAAAATTACGGAATAATATGTTTTTGTTGCTCAGATGTTTTAATCATCTTAAGTCCTAATCAAAAATACCAAATATGAAATCATTCGAATTATTTTTAACCATTTAAATGCCCATTTTCTAACACAAAGCCACTGTTTTTATGAAACAAAAAAACAGAAAAATTGAGTTTTTTTTCCATATAATATATTTTGGGTGGTTGGGGACTTCATGTAAAGATCTTAGATATACAATAAATTAATAACAATCGATTTAGCTGCAATTTTAGTTTTTTTTTTGGCAGAGTCACATTAATGATTTACTATCCTTTCAGGTCATAGTGGGACAAACAAGTTCCACTGACTCCCATTAAAACCACATTTTTTAACACAATGTAATCATGCATCCTCTAATGTCAGAGAAAAATAGTAAAATTAGTCATTTTTACTATTCATCATGACGTTGTGCCATCATAGGCCAATACTTGAAACATCTGTCATTTCTCAATGGTACAACCATTATAAAACACTCTAATAACTCTCCCTCCCATTTTCTCTGAAACTTTTAAACCAGCATCAAATTTCTCAATAATAACATTTATTTTGCATATTGCAACATTTTTAAAACCACAATCAGTACTCAAAATCAAAGGGATGGTTAACATCACTAATTACAGGTTATTCTCACCGTATGCTCGTTGTGATAAAAACTCTCCAGTGAAAGTTTAACATCAGCTGATGTCAGACGGCTGCTTCATTTGAAAGGAGAACCTGATGTTTCGCTTCCAGTCAGAAATACAAAGAAAGCAAAGCATCACTTTCACCATCGTTTTTAGTGCCGTGGCGTCTGATATTCAGCCATCTTCCTTTGTCACACAAATCCATCCAGAATCTTCTGATGACGTATTGTCCTGGAAATGATGGAAAGTTAAAGTTTATCTAACATTAGCTTGAAATGGTTGAATCTCCTCCTATCTTTTCTTCTGAGGCTGTATTTTTACATCCATCATGTTAATAATTCAGCTTTATTTTCACCATCACTTACATTTCCAGCTTTTTGTTCCCTCCATCTCCACCTTTCTGTCAGATTTAAGATCAGCTAATATCAGAATACACTAAACTGTTGACTGTAAATAGAAGCAGGTATATACATGCAAATCACTGTTGTTTTATTTACATTTAGTTGTTTACAGGAGTTTGCTACTTGTGGGCTGCAGTCATGGAAAAGTTCAAGTTTTAACATCTGGATCTGACTGACATTAGAAAATTATGTCCAGAAATGTCCACTGGTGGTTACAGAAAGGTTCAGAGACAATCAGTCAGAAACGTATGAGACTGAAGACAACACTTTAATTCAAGATAAGAGCTTGAATTTAAAACAGAAGCCTTACTTTTACACTTTACCAAAGTACAAAGTAATGTAGGGCCCAGAAAAGCAAACAAACACAATAAAAACATGAAAAAAATAAAAAAATCAGCTTACGCTGACAGATGCCACTTGCTTGTGAGATGACCGAAATCTGAAGATTAGACTTCAGGAAAAAGGAACACAAACAAAATAATTATCCCTGATCAGCTGATCTTCTCACGAATCTTACACCCGAAGGAGGTCCAACGTGTGTCTCAGCCTGGTTTTATGTCTCCTCATCCCTCATCCTCAGAGTCCAGTGGTCCTCGGTTCAGAGGGAGGGATGGTCTGATTCGCTGCCAACGATTTGGCGGCCAGATGATGTGAGAGGCCCGACCATGAAGGAGCCCCACGGACACCTGAGGACAGAAGAGACATCATGTCCAAACATGTCCTCATTACAGATGTCCCACCATGACAAACAACTGGAGAATAAAGTAAACCCTCAGTCATCTGTACAGTTCTGCATGGAGTAAAACAAGATAAATGATATTGTAGTAGAAAGTAGAAAAAAGTAGAAGAAGAGATGAGCTTGGTTTCTGACCAGGACCGATCTGTGACTTTACTGCAGCTGCAAAAGAAGACATGATGACGGAACTCGCCCTCTGCAGCCGAAGAGCCGAAACATCAACATGATTAAAGCGGAGGATGAAACAGCTGATGGCGTCATCATGCTGTAGCCTGATTGGCTCATTAACTCTACCTAGCTTAGAAAGATTTCAAGGTTTCTAGTAAATTTGAAGCTCAGTTTTGGACTCACTGGCTCTGTTGGGACTTGGTGGGCTAGACCAGTCTGACCAGTCTCTGACCACTGTGACCATTATCAGGAATAAGACTGTAATATAACATGCAGAGTAAGGTAAGCTCTGAACTCTTTCAGGATGAACTATCCTCCGTGTCCCAGCTGTACGTGTGTGGTAGGAGTGATCTTTCTATTAATATCTGGGAGTTGTGGTAGCCGCGGATCTCTGGACTGTCCAGCAGAACTGTGGCTTTGTCCAGTCACTGCAGGCTGGAGACTTAAACATTAACCTTTTATTGTTGTTTGATGTTTTACTTTGTATTATTATTTTACCTGTGCAGCACTTTGGATACCTCTTATAAAAAAAGATTGGTTTGATTTGAAAAACCAGACCAGCTTTGCACAGCTGCTGGTCTATATGGGATGGCATTTTTCTCACTTCTTGGATAGATTTAGTCTTGCAGGAAACCTGGGCGTCTTGTCTGGCCTGTAATGTGCTATCCATATCAATCACCTTTTTCTCTGCTGAAAATGTATACAGGTTGACAGGAGCAAACAGCAGGCAGAGGGCCTGAGTCAGTATGGGAATGTTAAGAGATGAGGAGGAGTATGAACCTCAGGCTTCATGAAACATGTAGAAAATTATTCAGTTCATGATTCAGATTATGTAGTGTGTATGCAGTTCTATAGAAACATGCACTCATCCTCTACCCTGAAACCTTAACAACTACAGACAGAGAATAACATCAGAGTACAAATATCAGCTCCAAACAGGTTTATAGATCAATCTGGTTCAACATCTTTCTGTCCAGATGAAACTATGACCAATTCTGTCGGACTAGTCCACCTCAGGATCCACCAAGCCTTTCATGAGCTTCCTTCTTCATCAGCCTGAACATGCTCCTGTCAAAATCTGCCTGAGGATGATTTTTTTAAAATCCCTGTCTAATAAATCATCTTTAAACTTTCTCTGCTCTTTTAACACAAATACTGCTGTAATGAATGTGTTTCAGCGTCCACAAAGTTATTTGACTCAACTGATGTGATGAGTAGCTTCTCATTCCTTAAACAACTATGTGGGAAGACACATCAAGTCAAGTCAGGTCAAGTCACTGGTATGCTTTAAGCAGAGGAAACATGGCAGAAACCATGAACACTGAGTTAAATTCAAATTCAAACTTTATTTGTATAGCCCTTTTCATACATTGTCATGCAATACAAAGTGCTTTACAGTGTAAAAACATATATTAAAAATCTAAGAGTAGAATAATGCAAATGCTATCTACTTTACATTTGAAATCACACACATTCACACACACACACACACACACACCCAAGCGCGCAACACACAGCACAAACAGATGATGCCACTCTTCTTTTCATAGAATTAAAAGTATTCCTTCTAGTTCCTGTCTCTTTAACTGAAACGGTTTAAGAACAAAGTTTGAGAGAGAGATCTAAAAGACAAGATAAAAGACGATTGGCTTGACACCACTGTGAGGAAGCAGTACCTTGGGGACCCATCCACACCATGAGCGCCCCGCCAGCAACCACAGAGGCCATCGCCACAGGAGCCGCCAAGATCGGGTCAGGCGAGGGCCCCCACCACAGCCACAGGACTGCAATGCAGGGCCCGTCAGCCATCCCGTCCAGGTCGACCCCCGCAGCGACAACCCTGCAGGCCGGAGAGACAGCCCACGATGTGGAGGATCCCCATGAGGGAACACCGGAGCTAGAGGATAAAAGATAAAAAAAAAAAAAAAAAAAAAAAAAAAAAAGATAAAAGCTGAAAATAAAACACAGTATAAGATACTTAAAAGAGCATAAATAAATCAACGTAATAAGAACAATAAAAGAAAATTAATATATATTAAAAAGTCAATTTAAGACCAAGATACAAATGACTGATAAAAATAAACAAAATAGATAAATAAATTAATTAAAATAACTGAATAAATAAACTAATGATATTGTTAGTCAAATAACTAAATGATTAAGAAGTTCAATTAAAAGCTAAGCTAAAAAGATGTGTCTTGAGCCTCTTTTTAAAAGCATCTACAGTCTCTGCAGACCCGAGGCCCCCTGGCAGGCCGTTCCACAGGCGAGGGCCACAATATTGGAACGTGGCCTCGCCATGTGTTTTGGTCCTCGCCTTAGGAATGACCAAAAGGCCGGTACCAGAGGACCTCAGGGTCCGCGAGGGTTTGTAGTCTAAAAGCAGGTCAGATAAATAAGAAGGCCCAAGACCATTAAGACATTTATAAACAAGTAAAAGAACCTTAAAATCAATCAATCCTGAAACGCACGGGGAGCCAATGCAGCGATTTTAAAACTGGTGTAATGTGTGTGAGTTAAGAACTGTCCAACGTACTATTAAAAACTGGAAGGATAGTGAGGAACCATCATCTCTGAGGAAGAAAAAAATCATGAATGGTGGTGAAAAACACCAGAAGAACTCATGGCTATGTTTAATAGTGAAACATTTCCCCACATGCAATATGAAAGGAATTCAAGGCGATCGAGACTGAACAGCTGTTTATGTCATGATCAGTGTTTTTGGTTTTTTATGGTCTTGTCATGTTAAGATTTGTGTTGCTTTGTGCTTCTTGTCATTAGTGCACCTGGTTTGGTTTGGCTCATTACTCAACCTGTTTCCATTTATCTCACATGTATATATACCCTTTGGTTTAATTTATCCCCAGCCAGTCCATTGTTAGTAGATTGTTAGTTTGTTAGCCTTGTTAGTCTTCATGTTCTTTAGGGTTCATGCCAAGTTTAGTCCCACAGTGTTGCCTTCATGGTCTTTTGTTTTGTAAGTTTGTTTTGTAAAATCCACCTGCCTCCTGCGGTGCTATGATCTTGGGTTGCTGCAGTTGGTCAGGTCTAGGTTCAGGTCTAGGTTCAGGTCTAGGTTCAGCAACATTATGTGCCCAGTGAATGAGGTCAGCTGATACCTGAATATACTAAATGAGCAGGTTATTCCATCTTCCCTGATGGCACAGCCATATTCCAACATGATAATGCCGGGATTCATCTGGCTCAAATTGTGAAAGAGTGGTTCAGGGAACATGAGACATAATTTTCAAACATGGATTGGCCTCCAAGTAGTCCAGACCTGAACCACACTGAGAAACTATGGGATGTGCTGGAGAAGGCTTTGCACAGTGGTGGGACTCTCCCATCATCAATACAAGATCTTACCGCACCACTGAATGGAAATAAATCTTGTGACATTGCAGAAGCTAATTGAAACAATGCAACCATGAACGTTGCTTTAATCAAAGCTAAAGGTAGTCCAACAAAACCCCTTTGGTTTTGGAGGAGACTCTTGTTTGTATTCTCATTCAGTGGAGGGGGAAAAGGGTAAGGAAAAGTAATAAAGTAATAACGAAGAGTGGGGAAATTAATAGGTGTACATTAGGAAGAGTGGAAATGTGAAAAAGTAATTGCAAAAGAAATGACCTTGTCCTTGCACATCTGCTTCGTCAGCCTTCTTTTTTTTCTGCCCCAGATGGATAATTCCTCTTCATAACGAAGCCCATAAACCACTCACTGAAACAACCTTCTTCGGCAGGGGGCCCCCTGCTGGTGCGGGGCCCTAAGCGGTCGCTTAGTCTGCTTAGTGGGAACACGGCTCTGCGTTGATGTTGCTGTTGTTTCCCGTTTCTCCAGATTATGTGTGTACGGCATAGTCGGGGAGGTAGGGACATTCTCCCGCCAAGTTCTGTCTTTATAAATTGTGTATACCAGTTTTTGACCATATGCCTGCTTTATAAATGAGGCCCCAGATCTCAGTCCACTGGAGCAGCTGTGAACATCCAGCCTCTTTAGCAACAACCCTTTGTGTCTTCCCTCCTTGTACAAGGTGTCAATGGTCGTCTTTTGGACAACTGTCAGGTCAGCAGTCTTTCTCATGATTGTGTAGCCAACAGAACGAGACTGAGACCATTTAAAGGCCTTTGCAGCTGTTTTGAGCTAATTATCTGATTAGAGTGAGGCACCAGGTGTCTTCAATATTGAACCTTTCCACAATATTCTAATTTTCTGAGATACTTAATGTGGGATTTTCCCAAGTTGTCAGTTATAATCATCAAATTTGAAAATTTGAAATATGTCAGTCTGTGAGTAATGAATATCTACATTATACAAGTTTCACTTTTTGAATGGAATTACTGAAATAAATCAACTTTTTTCATGATATTCTAATTTTATGACGAGCACCTGTACATTGTGACTTGTTTTAATATTTCTGGTCCATTTTCATCATAGATTCATCAGATTAAATCAGTAGTGTCATGATGCTCCTTTCAAACATATAGTGATAATTTTTAAGCTCATCTTTTCTAAACCTTTACAACCTTATAATTTTAGACACAAATATCATGTAACAGCAGTGTGATGGGTCCATACCGGTCCGAAGCTGTTACTGTCCAGACTGTGTCCATGATGATCCCCCTCAATCCAGAAGTGGCCATCAGGGACTCGAACATAGCGGTTCTTGTAGCCCAGAGTCCTGAACAGATGGTCAGAGGAGTGTTGAGTTTACAGAGATAAGTTAGTCTGTGTGTGTATGCATGTGTGTGCGTGTGTGGAGAGACTATAATGAGTGTTTTTTTAATGGCTATGTTATCTATTTTTGGTGTGTGAAGGCTTATTTTAATATGCATGAATTGTTTTTGTTTTATCTTGTAAAGCTCTTTGTGTTGCCTTCAGCATAAAAACCGCTTTATAAATAATCTTTGATTTGATTTGATTATATTTAATGAACTTTTATCATTTTAGAAAACATGAGAAATATTGGTGAAGTTTCAACAAAATTTGTTTATTGTAATATAATATTTTAATGTAATATTTATTTTTTTAATATATTATAAATTTATTGTTTAAGAATTTATTGAATACATTTAACATTAAAAATTTTTATAAATCAGATATTTTTTTGGGGATTTATTTGATTAATTTACATACTTATTTTACATATTTATACACTTATATATTTACACATTTTGTCCAGATCACAGTGGCTCTAGAAAACCACCAAACATTTACTTCCAGGTATCTGGAACTAAAGTATCCAGTATTACACATTATGATCCGAGTTACTTTTTAATTAAGTTTTAAATGTACATGTATGTACATTTTGCACATGTGTGTAGTAATCCTGAACACCTGAACTGACCCACCTCCTAATAAAAACTGAAGCCAGATAATAAAGGTGTGAAAAATAGAAGACGTTACACCCCTGCCTTGAAAAATGTTTCAGAATTAAACATAAAAAATGAAACCTCATGTGGACAAATAAGGAATTATAGTTACTTTTATTAAATAATTATAGTTAATATCTTCTATGTTACTTTCATATTTACCAAATTCACCCTGCAGGCCAGACTGGACATACATTGCACTGGTTTTGGCCCCCAGCCTGTATGCTGACAACCCTGTGCTAAATCATCCCTGCTGGTCACATAAACCACCAGATCATTGGTCAGAAAGAATATGAGATGAAAACACACCGAGTCCAACTGCACCAAAGGGGGGCAGTGCTCCTCCTCTCCTGTAGCTGCTTCATTCAATCATAACCCAAAGCTCTTCATCACCACTCTGGACTGTTATAGGCTTGTCCTGATTTATAATCAGAGGTTGTAGCCGCAGTGACCTTTTAAATGAAAATTTGCCTGCAGCTCCTGTGGTCTGTTCCCAGAGAAAAAGCCCTTTAGTCCTGTTGACCTTCACATCATTACAGAAATGAAGGCCACGTTCTTGGAAGACTTCAATAAAAAGTAAGAAAAATTCTATTGAAAGTGAATGTGTGTTTAGTGTGTGTTACGGTTTTTCGTTTTATTTTTTTAAATGGTGAAAATAGTTGTCGTGACTAAGAGCTCAGTAATAGCTTTGTAACTGGGCTATCATCAGACACACTCTTCAGTCCTGTCCTTCATGAATGAAGACAAATCAGAGACTGGACATACCTTAACTGAGGCGTTAACCTTACACAAGATGGTAAGTTGCTATTTTTGGATTTATTCCACACCTTATCACTTTTGCCTACCTCTGTTGTGGTCAGTCCATGTTCTCTCAAACACATGCATACAAAAACACAAACACTAATAGAATTTCTAACAGTGGATTTATGTCTGAGTATTAACACATGTGTAGTAACAGTGACACTGAGGGCAGAGACAGGGAATTTGAGAAAGAAACCCAATGCCAGCTGAAGATAATCCTCAAAACAAAGATGAGCCAACTGCAGGTGTGTTTTTAGGGTGGTGTAAGCAAGCACGTGACATGTTTTAATAGTAATAGTTTAATTTATTTTGTGATGAGAATATTGTTTTATAAATAAAGCTCATAATTAATCTTACAGATAAACAATTTTAGGTAAGGCAAGTTTATTTTTATAGCACAATTCAACGACTGGGTGGTTGAAAGTGCTTTACAGAATCCAAGAATCATAATTAAACATTAAAATCAAAAGAAAAAGGAAAAAGAAAGAGCTGGTACTGTACTGGTGACAATTTTAATGCCATTACTCAAGTGGAATTTACATGTAGCAAGATGTGTTATTTCTTTTCTTTTTCTTAATTTATAGAGATTTTGTTTTAGGTGTCTGTTTCTACAAGTAACGTATTTGTTTTCCATTTTCTTATTTAGACGATGACCCTTCCCCAAGAAGATGAAGGCTTTGTACCAGATGTTCAATGACATGATAGAAACAAAGTCGCCACTCAAGTCCTCAAGGGACCTTGCAAAAGATGAAGTCTGGAAATTCAGAAACCATAATCCTTTGCCTTTGGATGGCAACGTCTTACGCTGGAGGAGAGACCAGCTGGATCTGCCAAGACTGTCTGCACTGGCTAAAGGCCCATTTATGCTCCCTTACATGTGCAAATAGTGACGTCGCTGTACTCATACTTCCATGCGTGTTTTGCGTTGCCGTGGTTGTTAAGTCAGTTCCTCCACTAGTGGGCAGTCCTTGTCAGAGTTCATTCCTGTGAGCCAACGTCAGTTTCAGACACCATTTGGCAGCAGTAATGAAGTTGTTTAGGATGCCCAGCGTGCCCTAACACTCGCAAATCCTTTCTGCAAAAGCTTGTGAAATTTCTACAATTGCTGTCCTCATCTTCAGTCTTCTTCTGCTTTTTGTTCCCTCCCTGACCCTCCTCTTCTTCTCTGGTTTGTTTCTTTTGCTGGTCACATGTCAGCTATTCTGCTCAGCAATTTTTGGTGGTATTACTCCATCTTCTGTGTCAAGCGAGGGATAGCGAAGTTCCCTGAAAACAGACAAAATTACAAGCATAACTGACGCAGGTCTGTCAGTCTGCCTATCCATCTTCTGCGTCAAGCATAAATGGGCCTTAAGACTTCTTTGTGCATACCCTCCACTAGTGTACCATCTGAAAGTGTCTTGAGTAGTGCAGGTGACATTAGAAGAGACCATGTTGACCAGTTAATCTTCCTGAAAAAGAATTTGGAGTAGAAGTACTGTTGTTTGGATTTTTGAGGTTTTTGTTTGTATGTATGTGCTAAACATAAACCTAACTTTATTTTTCACAACATTGCAAGCATTGGGTGAATAATTTCAGGTGGCACACAAGTTCCTTTTTTCACCACAACGAACAAAACTGTTTAAAAGGCCAAAAAAATGCCAATTTTTTATGTTTGAAGATGTCATTTGAAGATTGTGTTTTGTTGCTTGAAGTTAAAAGCTCAAGTGAAAAAAAAGCATTATGCTGTTAAAACATGCACTTTTATTTATAAATATAAATGCCAAATTTATACTAGGGCTGGGCGATTAATCAAATTTTAATCTCAATTACGATCTGGGTTTATAACGATCATAAAAATTAAATGATCCGATTATTTTTTGCCCTTCGCAGTTTCCTCTTGTGCTGTTTTCAGTTGCAAATCGAGCGCCACTGGCACTGCAGCGCATAACTTCGTTTTGTCGCCAAAGACCAGCACTCAGTTAACACAGTGAACAACCCGGGATTTAAGAAACTCAACAACACGTTGGAAAAACGGCATCACTGCCATCTCGTCTCCATGTTAGTGGAGAGTCTCTACTGCCCTGGATGATGAGTGTCGTGAGGGTGTTGTGAAGGACGTGGTTAGCCACCGCTACGTGGTCAAGCTGCACCATAAAGCCGGATATAAATCTCACGCTACATTTCATTAGCAAAACGAAATGTCTCCAGACTCATATTTTCCAAATCACACTAGGCAGTACATAGCTGCTGGTCTGAGACAAACAATAGTTACTGGGACCTGGTGGAAAGAAACTAGTCTGTATTACTACAGACAACATCACAGACAAAATGTAACACTGGCTGCCTATATATACATATATGTGTGTGTGTGTGTGTGTGTAGGTACGTAGGTAGACAGAAAGATATACATTCACATTATTAAAGTGAATAATGAATAATTGTGTTAAATAATCCAGATTTCAATTTTAATCAAAATAATCGTGATTCTCATTTTTGCCATAATGGAGCAGCCCTAATTTATACTAAACTTATTGCACTGTATCGTATTGTCACAGAGTTAGCCGAAGCTTTTTATGTATCGACTTATGGACCATGTATGTGTATTGAATCGTGTGTGAGGGAGAGATACACACCCTTACTCTCTACTTTTAAGATCAGGCTTCAGACTTTCCTTTCTGATAAATCTTACAGTAGTTCTGGCTTGGAGACCTTTTTCCATCTCTTTAGTTCTGCTGCTATAGGCCGAACCTGCTGACTGTTTTTTTTCTTAAAAAACATCAATCTACAGATATGTTAATATTTCTGTTATAAGAATAATGTCACTTCCTACCGAATGAAGTCACCCTCCAGGCCAATAACACGTTTGATGATCTTCTGTTTGGGATTTCTGGGGGACCTGAAGAAACAATACAAATGGATATAAATATGAACAGAGAAAAGGCAACAGACATGAAACCCAACAAAGACACAGCCATTGTCTTTGTTGGAAGTCATTTCATCTGGATGACTGCAGTGTTTTATTAACACACGAACATGAACACACAGGTCGACAAACATAATGACCTGGTGTTTAGCATAATTCCTTATATAACCAGTAATGATCTGGGAACTGTCTCAGCCCCTGGTGTAGGACCCCTGGAGTGAGGTTTACGATGACTGACCCTAGCAGGAGGATAATATACTCCTTTAACAGCTGTTCTCGTGCTCAGAGACACACTGAAGCAGTGTTTCTCAATCCAAGTCACCAGGACCCACTGCGTCACATGTCTTAAGCTGTGTCCCAATTCAGGGTCTACGCACTTCGAAGTGCAGATTCGTCAGCTACATGTGTCATTGTGGTGCGCCAAGCACTGTCCTATTTAGAAGGAGCCTCCAAATCCACCCCACAAATCCGTACTTCGTTTGGCCTCCAACGAAGGCTGCTGGTGATGCATCCATACACAACCTCTTTTCTCCCAGAATTCATTGCGCACAAGACGGTTGCGAGACCTCGAAGGAACCATTTTTTTTCTTTTTTTAAATAAAAATACTTTAGAAACATGATAAAACCAAGAAAATTAAAACATCTTTGTTGAACAATGGCATTAAAATTCTTTAATATTTTGTATTCGTGGGTTTTTAAGGGGTTACTGAAGTGTCTATCGGCTGGAAAACAACATAGCGTCAGACAGTTTTTTTTTTAAACATTATTCCTCGGTGGTGTTAACGTGCACTAAAATGTTCTATAATATGTAAACTTAGTAAATTCAGAGGTTTAAGTGACTCAGTGTCCTACGTTGCTGTTATGGGAAATTCTTGTTGGCTAGGAAGGTTGTCTCATCTCACAAACGTTAAGCAGACTTCAGAGTATTGAAAATAGTATCGAGTATCAAGCATTATTCTTAGTATCTATATCGAGATACTAGATACGCAATACTATTTTCGATGCTATAGAGGGGGAAAAAATTATTGTTCCTGTAATCAAAGTCAGAAGACTACAAAAATAACAACACAATATAAGCAATACAACAAAAATACACTAATAAGTATAAGAAAATACATTAACAGCTTAAAATAAATGCATAATTTTAAAGCTCCATTAGTTTGTGCAGAGATAGTCTTCATATAGTCTAACAGTGTTGTCAGGCAGTTTGCTCACTGTGGTGCAAAAAATAAAAACTGAAAAAGCATTTCAGCCACTAGTTAGTGTATTTATTTATATAAATGTCTTTTTCTTCACGCTTGATACGAGATCAAGCAAATATAACGAAAAAAACTAGTTAAGACTATCTACTTTTAAACTACATTAATTAAAAAACATTAAAAAGATGAGCTTTTAAAATGTTTTTGTAAACAGCCCACATTAAAAGGCTTTAATATCTGACTGTAAACCAGGGTTTGATCATCCAGTAGCAGCTTTGTGCAAATCATTTTCAGGCTGGGTATGGAGCAGAAGACGAAGTCTATGGGGAAGACGTCTACGGGGAAGACGTTGTCTACAGGGAAGACGCCTACGGGAAGACGACGTCTACGGGAAGACATCTACGTGGAAGACGTCTACGGGGAAGACGTTCTCTACAGGGAAGGCGTCTACGGGGAAGATGATGTCTACGGGGAAGACGACGTCTACGCGGAAGACGTCTATGGGGAAGACGTTCTCTACAGGGAAGACGCCTACGGGAAGACGACGTCTACGGGAAGACATCTACGGGGAAGACGTCTACGGGGAAGACGTTCTCTACAGGGAAGACGTCTACGGGGAAGACGACGTCTACAGGGAAGACGACGTCTACGCGGAAGATGTTCTCTACAGGGAAGACGTCAACGGGGAAGACGACGTCTACGGGGAAGACGTTGTCTACAGGGAAGACGTCAACGGGGAAGACGTTGTCTACAGGGAAGATGTCTACGGGAAGACGACGTCTACGGGGAAGACGACGTCTATGGGGAAGACGTTGTCTACAGGGAAGACGTCTACGGGAAGACGTTGTCTACAGGGAAGACGTCTACGGGGAAGACGTTGTCTACAGGGAAGACGTCTACGGGAAGACGACGTCTACGGGGAAGACGACGTCTACGGGGAAGACGACGTCTACGGGTGTTCCTGCAGCTCGAACACGAGCCTCTTGTGAGTGCTTCTGGATGGGGGAGGGGCCTGCGGGATAATCTGCGAGAATTGTAAACAGCCAAAGTGGCATTTAGGTATTGATACCCTGTGCTAATTAACATCCAACTAGATATTAAATTTTAGAATTGATTAGTATCTGAGAATTGATTTTTTTGACAACACAACACATAGAAAAGAACAGGAGCACATTTTCAAAACAAACTGAAGAGGAAGAAGTTGCAGAACACCGTAAATCTTTGCGAAGACTTATGCCATATCAATATCTGCTCAGTCGCCTGGAAGTAATCTCTCTACATCTGGAGCCGTTAGCGCTGTTAGCTGCCTGTCAGCAGCTCTGGAAAGCTGTGGAGACTCGCGGCTGGTTGTGGCAGCTGCAGGAAGAGCAGCTGGAAGTTGCTGCTGCTACGATTTGAGCTGCTGTATCTCGTTAGATGAGGTAAAGAATAAAGTCCGGTGTTACTTTTACGCCACATCCTCAAATAATTGGTTTGGGTTTGAACTGTTTGATTTGGATGCCTTTTATCAGAATATCTCCCCCATTTTGGTATGCTGCATGTTAGGACTGCTGCCTTCTAGGGTGTGCAAAAAAAATTTTTTCAAACTAATTCTATCTGTATTTCATGTCTTATGTCTGCTGTTCATTTTATTTGTGGCTTTTATTCTAATTTTATGCACAGCAGTTGGTACAATGCTGTTGTTTTAAAGTGGTTTATAAATAAAGCTGGGTTGGATTAAAATTATGCTGAGTTGCCATCTCAGCGAAGAGGCTGTGTACTTTCAGCTCTTCTGGGTACACCTTATCCATCCCAGAGCTCTGAGACACATGGAGCTTTTTGACTTTCATAATGTCTTCGTCATTATTCAGTTTCCATAAAGGCACCAGTCCTCCTCATCTGTATCCTCTTCTGCTTTTCTTCTGTTTAACAGTTCATCAGATCATATCCTCTTTTTTAATTCATCCAGTTTACCTCTTTTTTCTTCCCCAATTCCCCCCTCCATCACCTCCTCCCATCCGTTACCGTGGGGATACAGGCGATCATGGCTGATTGACAGCTTGAAAAGCCAATGAGATTCACCAGAGCCACAGAGCTGAACACTGACTGGCTGATCCCATGGGAGCTGCAGCGTATCAACGTGTGCATTAGTGTGTATTCATACTGTGTGTGTGCAGAGTGACGGGTGATCTCCTCTTCAACAGAAGAAGAAGGTTCACTCACTCTTAAGGTCTCTCACCCCTCTCCCTCTTTTATATTCCACCTCTCTTTCTGTCTCTCTTCCCATCTCACTGTTGCTGCTGAGAGCAGAGGAGAGAAGTCATTTGTTCCTGGAGATTCTGGTGGAAAACAGGACGTTAACATGCAGCGCTGCGTGTCGTAAATAAAACACACACGCTGCAGCCATGCCAGGAATACCTGCTGGTGGAAATCTGCTGGAAGCTACGTGGGATGTTCATGGTGAGTGTTGATTGCTTCATTAACTGTATGTTTGGTTAGACTGCAGCAGTCCTTCAGTGCTGTGGCGACTCAGACAGATGAGAGGAATAAAAAACAGGGCTTTGGATTTTTGTCGCAGGTTTTAAACCGGCCCGAGGATGCTGCTAGTCCAATTCTTCAGTCCTCACCTGGTGAATCTAAAAGTGTCTCTTTCTGGATCTGCTAGCTTGTTTGTTCAGAATTGAGCAGCCTGGTGAGAGAGGAATGTGGAGCAGTGTTTATGTCACTCCACAGGTTCACCTACTGAAGTCAAAGGCAGACTGTGCAACAAGATCAGCCCATGCAGGGGTCTGATTTTTTTTTTTTTTTTTCAACTTTCTGAAAAAGCAGAGAAGATTCAAACTGAAATCACTTTGACAAGAACCCCCGAAAAACTAAGCCACCTGCATCATTACAAAGGTAGAGGTCTACTTTACTAATTCCTACGACTACTAAACTCATTCCTATGACTATTTTACTAATTCCTAGATGAATTGGGCTGCTATCCTCTGGCTTTTATTTTAGGTAGATATAAACATTTACATTTTCTACTGTTTTCCAGGTGAATTTACTCAAACACAGTAAAACATAACTTTATTCTGGCACTCTAGTAGTAATCACGCCTGTCTCAGCTTTCTTTTGAGACCAAGATTATACATACAGCCCTTGCAGTTCATTTGTTTTGGGTGTCATTTCAGACAGGAGGTAGATTAAAGAGGCCTCGTCAAGAGGTTAACTGGTGTGGATAGAAGATTTATACTGGTGTCAATAGATGATTTTAACTGGTGTGTGATGCTTAAACAGGAATCAGGAAAAGCTCAGCACAGCTTCCAGGTGTAGTTAGAGTTTAGCCGTTCAGGGCACAGGATTGGCTGTAGGGTGATCCACTTCCACAGTAAAACAGACATTTACACACACTACTCACCTAATCTAACCTAATCTTACCTCTTACCTCCAGTCTTTATACTCATAAATAACATCTGTGCTTGTAGTGAAATTCAGCACATTTGAGCTGCAGCTAAACAATGATCAAGTAAAAAGAAATACAGATTTTCTTAATGCTGCACAAATAATCTGCTTTGTAATGTCTATATGCAGCAAAACCAGAATCTGGGATTCTGAGCTTCGGTTATGAAGACGATAAAAACACAAATGACTGTTCAGTAGTTACACGTCCATGGTTGTGACATGATGACATCAGCAACTGCTCCTCTTAGACCACAGAAGTCCTCAACCTTCCCATTATTGTCCCCATTCCATTCACTTTTATTCTGCAGCCACTTGTTACACACCTGCTTTACACTCACCATGTAATGGTTCCAGTTAGAAGTTAGAAAGCTGCACCATCACACGGCAACACAGAGCTTAAGTGGTCATGGTTCCCATCACATGACACGGCTTGGTTTAGTACAGACGCCGTATTATACGCCTGACAATGTTGTCATCACAATATTGAAGCCAGTCACAGTAATATATCACTGTGACTGGCTTCCGCCATCAGTGTGTGAATGTGTGTGTGAATGTGATGATGTAAAGAGCTTTGAGTGTTATTCCAGGTACAGTAAAGCGCTATATAAATACAGGCATTTACCATTTGCCATAAATCTGGAGAAATTAAAACCACAGGTGTCACCAGGTGACTAACTGGCCCTCCAGAGGGCCCATTTGGCTGATGGTTTTAATTTGGTAAATTTAAAAATGACGTAGAACATATTATCTGCAGGATTTTCATTAAGGCGGGACATGGCAAGCAAAAACCCTGTTTTTTCATCACCTGGTCAATTTTGAGATTTTAGTTTTTTTCTGCCTTAACATGTTTTCTTTCAGACTAGTTTGAAGAAAATGGAAAAAAAAACACACTTGATGTTTATTTCATAAAACTTTGTCAGCATGCACACCCAAATCTGTTCAAAATTCACCGAAAATTTCCCTTTTTATACGAAGTGCAGCACCGCGGTGGTTGTCTGCACTCCACCAACTTTGGTATTACTTAACGTTTTGCTCATTCCTGTCAAAGACAACACAAAGCGCTTTACAAGATAAAAATAATTCATGCAAATTAAAGTAAAACAAGCCTTCACACAGCAAAATAAGTAATATAGCAATAGAAAACAAAAAACAACGCACCCATTATTATCTCTCTCACACACAGTCCCATTTCCTGATCCTCCTCTTCTGGTTTGTTTCTTTTACTAGTTGCATGTCAGCCATTTTGCTCATCACTACCCCCATGAATTCCGATGATATTGCTCTGTTTTCTGTGTCAAGCGGCGGATAGCTAAGCTCCCTGAAAACGGACCAAAACTGTCCGTCCATCTGCGTACCGGTCTTCTGCATCGAGCATAAATAGGCCTTAAGCCTCTTACATACCAAAACCAGTCAATATTCTTGTCACCAAGAAGAAAAATATCCTTACTTTCATTCCACACTAGATCTACATTTTCACATAGTTTACCCAGATATTCAATATTAGAACTGGGCGGCCTGTAACAACAACCTATTAAACGAGCTTACAGTATGTAGGGTGATTCTCTAGCCAAATTACTTCAATGTCAGAACTTGTAATGTCACTCTGTAGAAAAACTGGAATGTGATCGTTAAAGCTCATTAGGCCAGTGACTGACTTTGTTCCGCCTTGTGGGTGATAACCAGCTTTTCATACGTCAAGTTGGCTCTATCACCTTTCTCTCTGGCAACTTTCAACTTCGGCCACAGCGCTTTCCTCTGCAGCTGCACAGCTTCCGAGAAATCTTCTTTAATGTAGGTGCCCTTTCATTTCTTGGCAGAAGAAAGAATTTGTCTTTAATACGAAGAATTAAGGAGGTACCTATTCTCTGGCCACGCTTAATGTCCATATTTGTGCCATCAAGGCCCAAGTCTTTTGAAAGCCTCTTTTTCTCTCTTTTACTCCAATTCTCTCCCCCTCCTCTCAATTAAAATGTTTGTTCTCCTGCTTCGTTTTCCAGTTAATCCAGCTTGGTGAACATTCCATCCAATAACTGCTTGGAATTTATCGTGTATATCATGTATATCCAAGGCTGGAAAAACTATTATATTTGACTGATGGGAAATATAACAGCACTGCAGCAACAGAAGCAAGTGTTGACAGTAAGTAGTACCAGGGTCATTGTTACTGCTGCATAAAAAAGGTCATGAAGAATCTCAGCTGGTGATCATCATGTTTAGAAATAAATCTGCAGCTCGTCACCTGCCGTCTCACCTGTATCACACATTCATTAACCACTCAGCTCACTTCCTGCTGCTGCTGACTGCATGCTGCTGCTGGCGGAGGCTTTGAAAATATCAAAGTTTTATCATCCTGTAGTGCTTTCCTTGTATTAACTTAAAAAAATCTCAATTAGGCTACTGACCAATCAGCATCACCTGTTATTGCTGACTGATAAGAATAAAACGTTTAGTCTGTGGATGGGTGCCAGTATCCGGCAGGCCAATCAGATGCACCGATGTAGAGCATCGTGACATTTTCTTTTTTTTTCACCAGCAGGCAAGTCAGTAATTGTAATTGGCTGGTTGGATACGGTGTTTATGTTAACAGGAAGTTGGACAGGTGTACCTGGTAAAGTGGATGCTGAGTTTATGTAAAAATTGCTTCCCATCAACTTCAAACAGCAACTTAAAATAAATAAATGAGTAATTTTATCATTCTGTAGTATTTCTGTTTTAGACCATGTGTCCTCTAAACAAAAGTCTTCAGCATGTCCCTGTTTATGTTTCCTCATTAGGAACCTTTTTTATATAACCAGTAACCTCATCAGGACCAGCAGTCTGCATGGGGTCAAAAAAAGGGTCCTAATGAGGCAGAAAACCATTTGTGTGATTCTGGGTTGAGGTGGGAAATAGGTTCAGATAAATATAAAAGAAACCAATAAAAAGAAACCAATACAGTGTCATATAAAGATAGGATAATAAAGAAAGTATAACAAGTCTCTCTGTGTCTGAAGAAGGTTCCCAAACTTTTTCTGCAAGGCCTCCCTTTTCATCGACAAAAATAATGTCAAGCCTCCTCGATCCCACTCTCACATGCACCCAAATGCTTACAAAAAAACGTACAGAGAAATGTACCACAAAATAGTCTTTAGTTTACTGGCTGCTGCTTCGTTGACTACAGTTAAAACCATGCCAGTAGCAGAGGGAACGATCGGTTCCTCTGCTGTAGTGTGAGGCGTCTGAACCGGGAAACTAAAAACTACTTCAGGTGAGTTGATCTTTTGATGAGACAGATGCTGCTTTAGTAAAACAACTCTGCTATTTATGACTGTTGAGTAGTGTATTTCTAAAGTAATCAATAGGTTTTCTTTGTGTTCAGGATGAGACTTTCCCAAAGTGGGGTTGTAACTTGTTTGGCTTCATACTGTCAGATGCTGATATTTTGAGACACACATTACACTGTGTTCTCTCTTCACTATCCATCATGACGAGTCCAGGTTTTCCTTTTTTTCCAGTAGTGGCTTGATGACAGCTGTTTTTAGGGTCTGTGAGAAGACACCTGAAAGCAGAGATGTATTTACAAACTGTAGATACGTAAGGCCAGGGCTCGAATTACACCGGAGTTTTTGGGGGCCTTCGTTGAGCGTGCACCGTGACTTTGCATATCATGTGCACAAGCATATGTATTAGTGCACATAGCGCGGTCAAAAATATGGTTACTACAAAAAAACCCTCTGCTGCTACTGTATGCAGCCTGTTTAATCAGACACAGGGATGGAAAGTTCTTTAAACAACCATAAAAGAAAGCATTAAAGCTTTTTTTATGTGGACGCTCACAGCACGCTACAGACAAACAACACTGCTGTCTGCGGTGCTGAAGGAACCAGAACGGATCACATTTGGAGGATTTAATTAATTAAAATAAATAAATAAATCAAATACAAAGCTGAGAAATTATTGCTATTCTTTTTGAGACACATCAGGAACCTTTTTGAAAAACTAAATGTAACCTGAAAGTGAACTATTTTTAGTATCAGCTGAATGTCTTTAGGGGACATTTAGACAAGATCCCCTTAGCTCCCCCAAAACTCAAACCCTGTCTAAGGCCAGCAAGTGGAGGTTTTTAGATGGCCAAGGATCTCCTCCAGTTTTTAGGACTGATTGAAAAAGTGTGTCATGGTGTTCATGTCTCTGAATGAACACACTAGCGTGTCCTGCCACTGGCATGGAAGCACTGACTGGCTGGTTTTCTGAATTTTGTCAGTAAAGAAAGAAGCAAACTCCTTTCAGGCCCGGTTGGATAGAAGTTCTGGGTTACTGACCCAGGAGGATCAGTTAGCCTGTCAACAGTAACGAACAAGGCTCGAGTTTTATTGCTGTTCTTAGCAATGATGTCAGAAAGAAAGATGGTCTGTTTTTCTCAGCTCCAGATTAGAAATCCTCAGCCTCTCTTTAAAGATCTCATAGTGAACCTGCAGCTTTGTTTTCCACCACCTGCGTTCAGCGTTTCCACATTCTGGTTTTCCAGCTCTTACCAGCGTGGCATTTTTCCATGGAGCTCTCTTTTTGGCAGCGATCACTTCCACCTCAGTGGGATCAATGACATCAATAATGCTGTAATTTTACCATTGAAATGACCCACAAGCTCATCAACTGAAGGCCGGGGGAGGGGTGATGGAGAGAAAGCTGGTAGAAACATTTCAGTGGGATTTTCACCAATTTACCTTGATAACCTCAATAACAGCATCTCAAAGAAAACACAGGAATGATCAGACAGAGCAACATCCACCACCACAACCTGGAAACATTCAGGCCTTTAGAGATGACCAGATCCAGACAGGGTCCTCTGTTGTGCGTTTTTTCTTTCACACGGTTAGGCAGACCAGAGTTATCAAGAACACAATTCTTTGGTCTCTTTGTCCTTCGGGTTATCAGCATGAATGATCCCCAACAATAACTACACGGTCAAAGTCAACACTGATTATTAATAGCAGTTGAGCAAAGTCATCAAAAAACGTAGTATTTAGGTGGCCTGTATGTGTCAAGGAACAACACACGAGAGGGATAAGTCATCTGGAGAGCCACTTATTCGAATGAGGAAAAGTTTTTATTACATATCTGCTTGTAATTTTAATGTTTTTTTTCTGTCTGTGTATATATATATATATATATATATATACACACATGTATGTATATTAACTGCACTTATTTTTCACTATTTCAGGTTGTTCATAATGTTTTCTACAAAGATAATTTATTAAATGTAAACATCTTGATAATGTACTTGTACTTTTTTGTACTAAAACAAGGGGCAAAATGTGGAGTTTTCATTATTTATAAGTTATTATACTAATATTTTGCTGGTCTGACCCCCTGGAGATCACATTGAATGTGGAACCAGAACTAAAGTGAGGGTGACACCCCTGATCTCTGATCGAAACATTACCTGATCTAATACATAACACTCACAGATAATATGAACTATAATATGAATAATATAATATTAAATAGTATGAAAGCCAAAGATACTGGACAGGGGGAATAATGTGATGTAATAGCTTCCATACACATGCAGAAATTTACATGAAGCTGCTTCAGTCTTCACAGACCACCTCCGTCACTGCTGAAAATTCAGCTTCTGCACCAAAGGTTACCCACAAAAGAAAACAATGATATAAATAATTATTATAAATAATGCAGAAAGCGGTTGAAGAGACCCAGCAGAGGACCAAAGACTTGCTTAGACAACAAGGTGTGGTTGCTCCGCCATCCTTTCAGGTTGTAAAACTGTTAGCATGTTGTTGTGAGCATGTTGTTGATCAGTGTGTAAAGATCCTTCAACTGTGTGTTGACTTGTCCTTCATCCATGAGAAAATCATCTTGGGATTTGAACCAGTCAAATGTTCTATATGATTAATGATAGGTTAATCTTAACCCATAACTCAGATGCTGGGAGGAGAGCAATAAAATTAAATAAGGCTGAGTTAGTCTTAATTTTACCAAGAATCAATATACCTCTCTATCTCACGTTGGCCTTTTATCTGTCCTCTCTCCCCAGATGAAAAGTGACAGCAGTGACAGGAACGGAGGATAATCATGATGGACGGCAGACTGATCTGTCCCCAGCCACAGGAACAGCATCCCTCAACCTCCCCTTGGCTATGTAGTACTGCTCCCTGAAGGATACATCGACCTTGACATATCTCAGCGAGCATGACAACCTGGCACAGACTGAACAGAAAGCTCCTCTCTCTTTGCCAATAGCTGCTGCAACAACAGTTTCAGGGACCACACGTCAGCAGAAATCCACTTTGTCCTGCTGCAGGAACAAATGAGGTCTTATTTGTGAAGTTAGCACCGCTAACGGTTGACTCCATAAGGGCCAATTACTGGCTAAAAGGAAGACAGGCCAAAATGCAGGAGACAGTGGTTGTGGCTTGTCTGCTGGCTGAGCTGTCTCTTCTTCTGGCGCTTGAGGGGGTTTCTTATTGCCCTGCAATGTGCCGATGTGAGATACGACCATGGTTCTCTCCCAGTTCAATTTACAGTGAGGCTGCCACAGTGGACTGTAATGACCTGGGCCTCTCCGTGCTACCGGAGGGACTCCCCTCAGAAACACAGGTACTGCTACTGCAGACAAACAACATTGTTAGTGTGGAGAAAACTTTAGATAGCTTGGCCAACATCTCTGAGATTGACTTGTCTCAGAACAACATTTCTTCAGTGAGTGATGTTTGTCTGGGGTCTCTCCCCCAGCTGCTGTCACTCCACATGGAGGAAAACTGGGTCCAGGTGCTTCCTAACAGCTGCCTGGCCTCTCTACCAAATCTCCAGGAGTTCTACATCAACCACAACCTCATCTCCTCCATCAGCTCCGGGGCTTTCCGGGGCGTCAGCAGACTGTTGAGGCTCCATCTCAACTCCAATCGACTGACAAGCATCAACAGTCAGTGGTTCCAGCCTATCCCCAACCTGGAAATACTGATGCTGGGAGAAAACCCCGTCCTCTATCTGTCGGACATGAACTTTAAACCTCTGGTTAACCTCAGAAGCCTTGTGCTTGCAAGGATGAATTTGACAGAGATACCTGATAATAGTCTGGTTGGACTTGAGAACTTGGAAAGCATTTCTTTTTTTGACAACCTGCTGAAAAGAGTGCCTCACCTGGCACTAACAAGAGTCAGGAACCTAAGATTTTTGGATTTAAACAAAAATCCTATTGAGACAATCCAGAGTGGTGACTTTAAGGACATGATGCACATTAAGGAGCTTGGCATCAACAACATGCCTGACCTTGTATCTATCGACAGTTTGGCCATGAACAATCTGCCAGAGCTGACGAAAATTGAGGCCACTAACAACCCTGTGCTGTCCTACATCAACCCGCAGGCCTTCCACAAGCTGCCCAGGCTGGAGACTCTGATGCTGAACAGCAATGCTCTGAGCGCGCTCCACTACAGGACTGTGGAGTCCCTGTCAAACCTACGAGAGGTGAGCCTGCACAGCAATCCGATTCGATGCGACTGTGTTATCCGTTGGGTCAACATGAACAAGAGTGCTGTTCGTTTCATGGAGCCGGATTCACTGCTCTGTGAGGAACCTCTGGAGTATAAAGGCCAGTATGTCAAACAGGTCCACTTCAGGGAGATGGCAGAGACCTGTTTTCCATTGATCTCAGGTAGGAGCCTTCCAGATCAGGTTAAAGTCCAGAAATGGAGCTCAGTGTTGTTGCATTGTCGCACATTTGGAGAGCCAGAGCCAGAAATCTACTGGGTGACCCCGTCTGGTGACAGAGTGCCGCCTGGCAGGGTGTCTGGTAAGTATTACCTGCACCCTGAGGGAAGTCTGGGCATCTACGATATCACAGAGCAGGAAGCTGGCACATATATCTGTGTGGCCCAGAACCTTGTTGGAGCAGATCTGAAGTCTGTTTTAGTTTTTGTAGACAGAAATACTTCCATACCTTCCAGAAAACCTCTACAGGTCCACATCACATCTGTTCACTCTCATTCTGTTATGGTTTCCTGGGAAAGTTCAGGTGCTCTGTTAACCCTCCTAAAGTGGTCTGTTTTAACAGAAAATCATCGTCTCATGGTACCGTTTAGAGCCAGGCTTCCTGCTGATGTAAAACAGTACCACATCCAGCAGCTGCAGCCATCTACCTGCTACCAGGTGTGTGTTAGAGTCACCGTACCACAGCCTGGGTACAGCCAGGACTGTGTCAACGTGACCACCAAACAGACAGCTGTCCCAAGGCAGAAAACCCAGAACTGGACAAGTCTGGTGATGGCAACCTGTGCTGTGTTTATTATCCTACTTTCTGTGGCTTGCTCTATTATCTGTATGTCTCCATGCAACCAGGTGTTTTACAGGAAACTGACAGCTAATCCAGCTGAAGCATCACTTATTCCCATCCCTCATTCCTCTTTCTCCTCCAGTCGCCTTCAAGTTGACAAGGATGGGATGTAGGTGGGAGAAACTGACAGACTTAGCAGAGGACTCAGATAATAACCAACCCTGTATGTAACTGTACTGTACTGTGGGAAAAACGGAAGACACTGGATGATATGGTTTCATTACACAATGTTTGTACCAGAACTCGGCTGAATGGCATCACAGGAAAATTCATACACAGTTAAAATGACCTTTGTGTATCTCAAACTTTGTACTAGTGCAGTGTTTCTCAATCCAGGTCCTTAGGACCCCCTGCCCTGCCATTCATTTCATTCAGGTGTTTTAAAGTAGGGTTGCCTCTAAAGCATGCGGGGCAGTGGGTCCTGAGGACCTGGATTAAGTCTAACTGTCTAGCGTCACAAAGCAGATATATTAAATATAATAGTAGGTAGGTGGCTACTGGTCATTAATAAAGCAGAAAGTATTCTGTCTAAAGAACAAAAAAGAGCTTCTGTATCTGCTGTTAAATTAAATTGTGCAGAGCAAACATATCTTATAACACCAAGTTAAAACAACTTGTTAGCTAAAAAACTGAGTATAATGTAAACATTTTTATGAACAAATACATTTTTCATTAAAACCGTGTGGTGTCTTATAAATACTATAGTCTCTTCTTAAGTGTGGACAAAATGCCAGTTAGTCTCATCTTCATCTGAATCACACAACTATGGAAATGTGGGTCATGTGGGGCTCCCTTCAGATCCCTTCAGATCCATTTTCTTAAATAAATTTTAATCTTTTTAAAAACTTCATATATGTTACTTTATATTTTCATTGCATGCTTTTTCTAATAAAATATTTATTTATTTTACATATGTTTACATATAAATATGTAAAATAAATTTTGATGATATTTTATTTATATATTTACACATTTGCACATTAATCACAACTTCCAGGTCACAATGGATCTATGAAATCACCAGAAATTTAATCCCTGGTATATAAAAAAGATACAACAACTTATCTCCGTGCCTTGGAAATGTTTTCGATTTAAACAAAAAGAAAGAAAAATCAAATCTGAAATGGGCTAATTAGGAATTACAGTTACTTGTATTCAAATATTAAAGTTCATATCTTGTATGCTATTTTCATATTTACTGAATTTATCCAGTGGGCCAGATTGGATCCTCTGGAAGGCCAGCTTTGGCCCCCGGGCTACATGTTTGACACCCCTGCTTTGACACTTTAAAGTAAATAGAAAGTAACAGTCAGAGCTTGAGCTGTTTTATTGGTAGTATCTTAATAAGTAGGTATGTGTAAAAAAGTGTGAAAACATTGGCAAAGCCACTGTTTTTTAAAATGGACAACATTCCCTGTAATTAAATATCCAATATGGATTCCCAGCACAATGCCCGGTGCAGTGATGAATCGGCTCCATGTGGAAAGTGATGGGGGGCATTTATCAGCAGGCCTGGTCATATATCAACCCGGTTTTAGCAGCTTGGACGGGGCTTTTAGAGCAGGGCCATTTGTCTCCGCCACAGCAGCTAAAATATGAGCCATTAGAGGAAGGTGCTGAACGGGTCACACGCTGCCCCAGCCATGCCCTTCCCTGGATGACCCTCCACAGCTCATGGCTACTGGATTCTTCTGGTGTCGGGGATGAGCTGGGACCACAAAACCAGGACAAAGCATTTCAGTCCAGAATAGGGTGGCGAACACTACAACTGGTGATAATGGCAGCCACTCGCCAATTAAGAGTATTTCAGCTATTAAGATGGAAAAAGGATGATGTAGAGGTGATATCACGTCATTTAGAGCAAGGGTGTCAAACACAAGGCCTGGGGGCCAAAACCATTCCCCAAAAGGGTCCAATGTGGCCGGCAGGATAAATTTGGTAAATATGAAAATAACAGAAGATTTTAACTGTAATGTTTTAATAAAAATAACTGTAATTTTGAATTTGGCCACAGTAGGTTTAAATTTTATATATGTAAATCTAAAACATTTCGAAGGCAGGGAGATAATTTGTTCAGTCTTTTATATCTTTCTTAACAGATCTGACTTCAGTTTGTATTATGACCTGAGTCAGTTCACTATTACTACACACATGTGGAAATGAACATGTATATACATTTAAAATAACTGAGATTTTGAAAGGTTACTCTAATCCTAATGTGAAATTTCAGTTCCTGATACCTGGGATTAAATTTTTTTTATCATAATTCGTTGCTCACTGGCTCTAAACACACAGAGAAACCACATGCAGAGAATTCAATTGCCACCAGTTAAAGGCTTGGGTCCAAGAGCCAGAAGGGGCTCGAGGGCCGACTAACCTAGACTCGCTACAGAGCAGTGACACGGTGGCGAGTTTGCATTGACAGTGGTCGACCGGAGCAGAACTCCCTAACGGGACCCACCGCCACTCGTCAGTCAGTCTTGCTGCAGTGCTGCGTCTCATGTAAACAAACTGGAAACAGGTTTATCAAAATGAAGAGACGTTTTCTGTCTGGCACTTACCGAGTCCGTCTGGTGACATCAACATTAAAAAAAAAACAAACAAAAAAAAAAACTTGTGGCCATGGGTTACTGATGCAATGAAAATAGACAATTAACTTTAGACCATGTGATAATTAAGCACATATTTATGGGCAGTTAATATATAATCTGATTGTATTTTAACACTGAGATGCAGTGGTCCCTCGCCATATCAAGTTCATCTTCTTCATCTTCATCTTCATCTTCTGCAGTCTCGCTGTTTCACAGATTTGTTTTTGTATGCAGCACTGCATATTTAAGTATATGTAAATCCTATTTCAACCATTCTATGTCCAAAGCTTACGGTAGGAATCAGCCCACCGTGTGTTGTGTCTTGATTGGTTGGTAAACATCAATGTGCCGTTAAGATTAAGATGATTAAGAAATTCATGTTGTTAAATATATGTGTGTGTTTAAAGTGTGTGAGAATGTTATAAATGTTCATTATAGTTTGGGAAAGGTCTATAAAAACCCAGAGGAGGGATAATTAGGCCTTAACTTGTATTTGAACTGAGAAAAATTAATAAGGTCATCATTTTGCAGATTTCATTCAGAGTGTAACCCCTCAATAAACGAGGGACCACTGTATATATAAATATAAATAATAACTGTAACTGAGCTTACTGGGTGTCATACTTAAAGTGTAACTACAACCCTGGGGGAACATATGTCCAACTCAAAAGCCCAAAAATTATTTACTGCAATGGTCTGTTACCATGACATCCGTGGCCACGACTTTGTAATCTGGTGTCATAGATCAAATCATGATTTATCACAACACAGCACTTCAGTAAGAGACACTTCATTTGGGTGCTGAAGGTGCACAGCTTGAGATAAAACATAGGCAGTAGTCATTCATGGCCCTTCGCGTTAGTGACAACAAAAGAAATTTGAAAAGAATTTTTTTTCATTAACAAAACTAATAAAAACCTTTGTATTAACAAACATATTTATTTACTTTTCCATGTAATTTTCAGTTTAATCTATTTATTTATTTGGTGCTTTTTAAAAACTCTCTCCTCTTTTATTAATTTTCCTGTATTTACTTTATAGACCCGAAGGTTTTTTTTTTTGTTGTGAAGACGTAGGGTCCTCTTATAACCGGGCTCTAACCATTGACACATGCTAACTGTTGTCTGGGGTTGTGACACAACCGTAACAGCAGAGGGCGCCGGCTTTGTTTAAGCCAGTGACCTCACTGTGGCTGTAACAGCAGAGAAGAAGTGACAGGACATGAAAAATGGGCTGTTTCCGAATGTCCACCCTACTCCCCAACCCCCCCTTCACTACATAGGGCTGCACTACATAGTGACTCATTCTCTTGGCGATTCGAACACGAAGCTGCCTATTTTTTCCTCGCCACAAACCACGTGATTACCGTCACCACGGCAACCACAACCCACGTCAAGATGTCATTCCAAACCCAATCCAAAGTTGTGTGTAAATATTTTTATTTTACGCCTTATGTTGTATTTTATTCTTTGTTTGTTTGCTTATTGGTAATTTCTCACAGCTCAATTTTTTCGCCTCCTTGCGCCATGTTGAGCTTCTGCCCGCAATGCATTGTGGTCTATATTGACCTGTCTAGGGACCATTGATGCTCACTACTTTTCAAGGTGCATTGTGGGTTATTTTGAGTGCCCTACTTTTTTCTCTCTGGACATTCGGACACTCCTATATACCCTCTATATAGGGCACTATGTAGGGAGTAGGGTGGACATTCGGACACAGCCGTGGAGAGGCGCGGTGATTGTCCAGAGCAGAGTGGACCAAAAGCCTGGTAAGTTAACAGACAAGTGAGGCAGAGTCATGATGGCAGTTGTAGGAAAATGGTGTTTCATGCAGGAGAGGCATCAAACAACTGACAGGCAGCCAAGAAATATGGAGTTACAGAGGGTAAAGTTCGAAGATGGAGCGTCCAAAAAGACAGTCTGAAAAATGCTAACATTGAGAGAAAAGCATATCGTGGTCCTCAAAGCGGCCACTTCCAAGAGAAACGGAAAAAAGGCATGCTCATTACCGGAGCTATCATTCACCTGAAAGCCATTACCAAGGAGTTAAACATACCCACCTCCAAGTTTAAAGCCAGCATTGGCTGGTGCAGAAGGATAATGCATCGAAGCCCTAAAGCTGAAAGTGAAATAAGATCCATTTAATAATGATGAGATACAGAATCCGATTGGTCGACTAGTCGTTTTATTAGTCGGTGACTAATCGACCATCAGAATAGTCATTCGTTGCAGCCCTAGTTGACAGTGCACAAAAAGGTGAGAAGTGTGTTATTGTGAAGTCAACTAGAAATGAAAATAGTTGGGTCACCGCCATGCAGACGGGACAAAGTTGCCCCCATATGTCATTTTAAAACGCAAAGTGCTGAAAGAGGCAAAGCCGGCTGGCATTGTTGTACGTGTTCAGGAAAAGAGCTGGATGGAGAGTGAACTTGTGGGAGACAGGACTTTTAGAAAAAAGAAAAATATGCTCTTTATTGATGCTTTCCGTGAATAGCTGACTGATGCTGTCAAAGAGAGGAAGATGAACAGCGACTTACCACGGGGGTGACGAGCCAGATACAGGTGTTGGATGTGGTGGTTAGCAAGCCTTTCAAGGATAATCTGCACAACAGTGTAGCTCCTTTCCGGTGATCACACACTCACACCGTCTGGAAAAATTCAAAAGCCAGCTCTATGCGGGCTTTGTGAATGGATCCTCCAGGCATGGGATGAAGTAACACCAGAGAGCATCATCAGTGGATTTAAACAGTGCAGCATATCAAATGCATTGGATGGGAGTGAGGACGATGCTCTGCAGGAAGAGAGGAGGACTGCAGCATGAGTGGGAGTGACGGCGAGGACAGCGAGGCAGAAAACGTGAGTAAACGACTTGTGATGAGACATTTACTGAGCAAAGTTTAGACAGTTTGCCTTCTAGCTGCAGCATTGCAAGACTTAAATGTTTCATTGCAACGATATTTCTGCTACGGTTCAATATTGTTTTACTGCACAGATCTTTTAATGCAATATTATGTTTGCTGTTTTTTTATATTCAAACTGCTTCACAAAATGATCTCACTTTTATGGTTCATGAATTACTAGTATTTAAATTCTAAATGGCTGAGTGAGTGGTTCATTTACATGTAGATATTACATATGCAATACAGATCAAAAATCACATTAGTCTGGAATTATTATTTCAATGATTTTCTCAGAATTTCAATAAAACATAGTTTATTTAAGCAAAGTAAATCTTGTTTATCAAAGTGTTTTTCTGATGATTAATCTTAGTCTTATAATCAGGGTTGTCCTGTATTCAGATCAATTTTCAATTTTCTTATCTCCAAAATTAATATTTCTGTATTTTATCTGACATCTCAATCATTCATTCACTTTTTTTTCCAGTCATATTTAGTCTGCATGATTTCCAATCTTACATTTTCTTCCTCTATTAATTTCTCCAAGCGTAATAATTCCTGTGTATCCTTTTTACTTTTCTTTGTCATTGGTCCAACAACATGGAGCAGGTCATAGGCTCTGAGTGCACGGTGGACTATGCAGCCCATCCAGCTCGCTGTTAAAATACAAACATACCACAAGTCTGACGTGGCAGTCTATGGACAGATGATGGACACAGCGATCAAAGACCAAAAGATATGACTGATATCCACCTCCTGAGCAGCATCTTGTTTACTTCATGTAACCTCTTTCAGAGAAGAAGAGTGTGGTGTGGAAGTCAGTAAAAACAAGAAACTCTGAACCAGGAGAGTCAAACTCCTTTTAGTTCAGATTTTCACATTTAATCTGATCTCCAGTAAAAAAAACAGCAAAATAACCTATAAAAAGTGACACTGTTCATGTCATGCACCAAGTTATTTTTGTCAGGTGATGGAGAGTAGAGATGCAGAATGACATGCAGGAGTAAACGCTGGAGGAGGGAGAGTAGGAGAAGCTGGAGGAGATGGAGGAGAAGAGGATGGAGGAGGGAGAGTAGGAGAAGCTGGAGGAGATGGAGGAGAAGAGGATGGAGGAGGGAGAGTAGGAGAAGCTGGAGGAGATGGAGGAGAAGAGGATGGAGGAGGGAGAGTAGGAGAAGCTGGAGGAGATGAAGTTGGAGGAGGGAGAGTAGGAGAAGCTGGAGGAGATGGAGAAGAAGAGACTGGAGGCTCAGAGATGAGGTTAAAAGAATAATCATGTGTTAGTCATGACATGAAGCATTATGACAAACGCTAGCGATGATAATCTGGATCAGAGCTTTCAAAGTTCAAACACCAGACATCATGAGAGGCATGCTGCCTGAAGTCAGAGGTCTTTTTGATCGGGTGGAGGTCCTTGTTGACCAGGTAGAGGTCTTGTTGACCAGGTAGAGGTCTTGTTGACCAGGTAGAGGTCCTTGTGATTGTTGTTGATTCTTCCAACATGTCCACTGAAGCTGAGGAGGTTAAAGACCTGGCTTTGCACCTGTATGAGGCAGAAACACCTTAATGTGGCCGTTTGTCACATACACGAAGAAAGAGTTGATGCCTGAACAAGAAGAAACTGTCAGGAATTTATTTCTGCCAATGATCTGTAAATGATGATATTCCATAAATATGTAAAACATGAGTTTGGAAACTTTGGTTGAGTTCATTATGTTGACCCTTCTGAAGTTTGCTGTTCACTTTTCATTTACAAAAAAAATCAATGGTTCTGTGTTACACTTATTTAAAATAAAATGTAATACTTCATTATGAATAATGGACATTTTATTCAGTTTCATTCCTCCTGTGGTGCCAGTTTGACCTGCCCACCACTGGGTGGTGCTCTGTAAATGATGATATTCCATAAATAAGTAAAACTGGTGGTACTGAGTTGGTGTGAAGATGACTAACAAGGTGAAACACAGAATTGAGTGAAATGTTTTGCTATATGCTTTACAACCAGTCAAACCAAGAAAGGTATTAAGCTTAAAAGCTGCAACATAAACTAGAAGAACGACTAGAAAACACGGTGAGCTGAAAGATTAGTTTTATTAAAATACGTCTGCCCCCCCCCCCCGAAATCAAAACTTCGTCCCTGATTTTTTCTATTCTTGCATAGATACCAGCGTAAAGATGGTAAGTAGTTACTTTTCATTCATCAGATACCAGACACGTCAAACGGAGAATCCTGGACCAGAGAACGACCTTCATCTCTACCTCCACCCTGCTGCATTTAGTCAATGCACATGTTACATCGACATGTCCTCTTGTCCTTATTCCTATCTCCATTATTATCTCCAGGGGGCTTGTAGGTGTCCTTAAAGTTCCAGTTAAGGAACATCAGATAACTAGAACAATTAACTCTGCCGATCGATCGTTGATGGCAACCATGATGCAGCCTCAGCCAGTCGGCCGGGCAGCATTGCTGCTGCTGGGGTGAAAACACACCAGACTGCCTGAATCTTAAAAACCTTCCAACACTTCAAATACAGACAGATTCCAGAAGAACATCAGTAATTCACAGGTTGTGGACTGAAACCATCATAGTCCCATCCTAACATGGCTTCAGAAAGAAAAATACTATGGTCGCACTTGATCTAAATGAAAAGATCAGTGATGCATTTGAACAAGGTAACTATGGCATCAGCATTTTTTCTAGATCTATCAATAGCTGGGTGTCTCCGAGGTCTGAGTCATGCCATCGTCCAAGGCTCTTAATGGCTTTCTCTGGGACTGTTGGAATTCGGCTCATCGCTGATGTAGAACCGCTTGCTTATTAATTGGCCTTTGACCACAGAGATGCTGTGTAACTTGCCTGCTTTAAACTCCATTCTTGCCCATGATGTTTTCCTAGAGTACATGAAGTAATCGTTTTGTTGCTGTGATGAAGGCCATGTCAACCATGCAGGCTCTAATTGGCGGAAGCTGCAGGCTGCTGTAGGTCCTCACACCTCCCCCTATTCACTTTGTATATTATTGACTTTGTTCATTTATTGTCTGCATTACATAAAATATTATTTACTGATGACACAAGTTTGTTTTTATACCAGAAAAATCCAAACAAACTTGAAGAAATCATAAATAGTGATTTTAGTTTCAGTGCAACAAACTTTTGTTTTCTGTTCTAATAAAAAAAACCTGATACCAAACAAATTTGTCTCATAAATAGAGATGAAATTACAAGAGTCTGCTTTACAAAGTTCCTGGGATCCTTATTGATGAATTCATTCATTTCAAATATAGAGGAAATACGTATACGCAGCTTTGTTCTTAATATCGTCTTCTGCTCTCTGTACGTCTCACCCTTTAGAAAACTTCATTTGAGCCTCATTATTTTATCTGGTGTAACACATAGTATGGTTCCTCATTGTTATCTCGTTAACCTCATTCCTACCTCATTCCAGTTTTCCTTCCTTTGCACTTTTGTGCAGATCTGGAATGAGCTGGATGAGAAATTAAAAATGTCTCATTCCATCTCCATCATCAATAAAAAAAGCAACTCCCAATACTGTTCAGCTAATTCTGGACTAATTATTAATTGCATCATGAACTCTGTCATCAGATGAGTTAATTTTCACATCATTGTTGTTTCTATTGTGTTCTAGTGTCCTGTTTCTCTTCAATAGTGTTGCAGAAATGTTCAGTTATGCCTTGACCATATTTATCAATCTAATGTATTCAGAATGCAGAGATTATTTGTTTTAATGATATAACCGGCCCATGTTATGTCTAAAACCATTATGTTTGTAGAAAACTGGGTCTCTATTATAAACTTTAAGTAGCTTCTGTCCACACTCCTGACACTGTCAAATTCACAGACGACTTAGTTATCGTATCGATGACCTGATTACTGAAATCCACTGACTGGTGTAGGTCACCCTACTTAAATATTACAACAGAAATGCTTGTTGACTTTCGAAGGTGTCCTCCACTGAGACCCAAGCAGAGGAGATTGTTAATAACTACACTAATAACACTTGGATGAAAAACTGTCCTGTGATCTTCATGTTGATGCTGTCTGCAACAAGGCTCATCAGCAAATGAATTTTTACCGAAAGGTTCACAGTTTTGATGTTGATGTACTTTTATGCAACTGTTTACTCTTTTTTATTTACTCTTGTTTATCCCTCTTAACTTTCTCTTTTATTTTTTAATACAGCTCCCTTTCCCTCAAAAATAAAAACAGATTGCAGGGGGATTGTAAGAACGTGTAGTAAAATTGCAGGGATTAACCTGAAGGACCTCTCAGCCTTTTATCACATCAGAGTCATAAGCAAGGTCCATTCAGTCCTTACGGATCAGAGCCCCCCCCCCCCCAGCTCCTGTGTTCCTGCTGCTTTCATCAGGGCACAGGTACATCTTACCGAAATGCAGAACTAATAGACACAAATATTCATTCGTCCCTGCAGCCATTGCTCTGCTGAACAAATTTCTTTATTCTCTGTTATTTATCATTATCCTTTTGCTATTTATTGTTGTTTCTGTCTCATTGTTGCACCGATTGATTGTTTTACGGCTTGCTGCATAGCAAATTACCACACAGGGATAGTAAAGACTCCTTTAACTGTGAACCTTTATCTACTGCCCATGTAAACATATCAGCTGGAATCTGATCAGACTGATTTTAATCAGATAGTTAAAATATTTGTCCTTCTAAATGTAGCTAAAGACGTCTTCTATAAAGATTATGTCTGTACGAAAATACAGCATTCATATGAGTACTGTTTAATGAAAGAAACAAAAATAATAACCTCGTGAGAATACAAGTATTTTATACGCAATATTCAAACATTTTATTCAACATGGATGAAACCCATAAGATTACAGTTTGATTCATTCTCTTTTCCTTTTAATGACGATCTGACCACAGATCAGTTTCCCAGTTTGCCTCCTGGTTTTTACAGACGTGTGGCTGCCATCAGATTCAAAGTTAGCTAATATTTTCCATGAAATAGTAAAATGTCTCAGTTTCAACATCTGATATTTGTTTATCTTTTATTGTGAATAAAATATGGGTTGATGAGATTTAGAAATAATTAAATTCCATTATTTACATTTTACACATGCAGATTTTTGGAACTGGGGTTTTAACTGAGCTCAGGCATCCCCGTTTTTGTTTACGTATTTGTTAGTGTTTACATAAACTCATGTATTACAGAACTGGTCTGATTTTAATGCACTCTTGCTTGGACCCGGGGATCACAGCCACCCATTTCTGATGGATTTCACTGGATTTTATGAAAAAAAAAATCTTTTTGTTCATTTGTTTTCAGGATCAATAAAAAACTACTACATTTTATGTAAGTCTGTGTATTGCTGGAGGCAAATGAAAGAAAATATATGGGTGCAGGTTGAGATGAATTTCATTAAAACAGTCAAACACAGCATTGGAACTGACTCGCTCTCACATTCAACCTGTCAGCAGGCCTGGACCTGGTCACGGGCGTAGACAGACAGTAGCCTGGGACTTAAGTGGCCTGACTGGTCTGCTTGAAACTCTTCATGACCCTTTTAAGTAGCTGTAATAGTGAACTTGGTACTACTTACTGTCAAAACGTCCTTCTATTGCTGCAGTGCTGTTATTTCTCCTATTAGCCAAAATATAAAACTACTGGTTATTCAAACCTTGGATATAAAGGAGGTCCCATATGGGATTTCCTGGTGTCATAGATAAAATATTAGCTAGTGTGCTGTGTTAAACTGACAGGTGGATATTTTGATAATATGGCTCCTTGGTCTGTACACAGGTCCACATCTGTCCTTGTCCAACTCAGAAACAGCTCCAAGCAAGTCACGTGATCAGATGGCAGCTTAGGCCAATCCACTCAACCCAGCATTGCCAGCATTTCTGGTGATTTTCACCACTGTGACAACTATTTTTATGCCATTTGTTTCTACTACCATTTGTAAAAACATCATGACTGATTCAAGCAAGACATCTGAACCAGGTCTTGCTGTAAAGACGAGAGGGATGTCTGGTCATAGAAAAAGGTTGTACTTGAGAAACAACATGGCTACCTGGAGGTACAATTTGGTAAACTCCAGCAGATGGGGGAATATGTGGAAGAAAAGTTATGAGCCATACAACTAGACTTAGTATCAGTAACCGAAAGCCTTAGCACCATCATTGTGGAGCTGAACAAAATACGGTCTGTATGGCTAGTTAACCAGGAGGGCCCGATGCAGCTAAAGCTAGCGGACATGGAGGACCGTAACATTGTGCCACTGGTCTACCAGAAAGTCTCGAAGGCTCCACTGCTGTGCAGTTTCTCAAAGAATTGCTCCCGAAGTGGTTCTACACTCTGGGTGATATGGAGGGCGAGCTCATGCAAGCTCACCTTGTGTTCAGTGACGAGAGAAAAGATGCCCCTGCGCACTAATCTTTATTGAGCTTAGGTACAGAACTCAGCAGCTTATTCTTCATGCTGTAAAGAAATCTTCACTCATAATAGATGGTAGATCGGTTTGATTTTCACCAAACTACAGCAACAATACTGTCAGGCGTCAGCAGGCTTTCTCTCAAGCCTTTCATACGGCCCGAGCTGAAGGAGTTCACCCTGCTTTACCCGCCACACTGAAGATTAAAGCAGCCAGCAAAACTGAAGTTTTTCATTCAACAGACAAAGCTAAAAAATTTATTAGCTCCCTCCCGGCGACGCGACCCCCACCTGTGTGGAGCAACTGCATCCCGGAGCCGTGACAACCAGACGAATATGTCGGCTAGCAACGGATCTTTGGTTATGATGCATCGCCCAAACGCTGGTTTGCTAGTTAACCTGCATTGCTGGTGTTTTTCCTCACTTTTATCATTGCAGTTGGAAGGTACAGTATGTGATTTTTTCCAGCCTGAGCCGTGCTAGCACTTAGTTTATTATCCTTCTGGTCCTCTCTGAATAGATTCCCGCTCTAATTTTGTAATTGACTGTGACTCAGATCATGTTTGAATGCTCAATTATTCATTTTCTAATGTTACATAAATCACATCCGGTGAAGCTGCTGCTGACTACTTCTTTTTACTGTGGTAGCAAATATTGGTGTTGGTGTAATACATGTACTACAGTAGACTGGCATCTAAATGATTTGCTGACAAGATGATTCAGTCATGTTGTTTATCTCAACATAAACCATCATTAATACAGGAGTCCTGTTTTCACTGTTGTATTGAACCTTTTGATGAGGGTACAGAAGAGAAAAACATTGGACGAGTGCTTTTTGTAGTTTTATGTGAATGTTGGTCCATAATAAATAGCTTTGGTGATTACTTAGTCCGTGTGTGTGTGTGTGTGTGTGTGTGTGTGTGTGTGTGTGTGTATACATACACTTGTGTGAGCATATGCATGTAGAATATGAGTTGTGGGGGCCTGAGTAAGTGTACGACTCCCAACTTGATCTTGTGTTGCCTGTCAGTGTTCCTATTTTCAAACACCTGAATGTGAAAAGAACAGCTGCACCATCTGGAGGAATCATGTACGGTTTTTGTTTAGGTGATTATCGGACTTTTAAATAATAACACTGAGACGTATAAGAGTGTCTGATGAAGAGGAGAAACACATCCAGCACAAAGATGTGGACAGCACAATGCAATCAGCTTTGGACATTGCTGTTACCATGGAAACCGCCCACAATGGCAGTCTACACATCAAACCACCAAAACACACTTTCTCTCTCTCTCTCTGTCACACACACACACAGACACACCCTCAAAACAGTGTGTTAAAGAGGCCGCACTGCCAGTAAATTAAAGGGCCAATGACATGTTTCCTGCAGTAAAATAATGTGTCATCACCTCAAACTAAAGAAACACGTTTGTTTTATTTTATTTTATTTTATTTGCAAGGGTTTCTATTTGTCTGGTCGTTTCAAACTCTTTCTTACCATCCTGGAAACTCTTCAGTCATAGTTCCTGGTTTTCCGGGCATGATCCAGTTTGTCCGGAAGTGCATTCCAGTTAAAGCCCATTTATGCGCGATGCAGAACTGCATGTACAGGTTGGTCTGCCTTCTGCATCGGTTACGCGTGTAATTTGGTCGGTTTTCAGGGAGCTTAGCTATCCATCACTTGATGCAAAAGACGGAGCAAATCCAGCAGAAATTGTGTGGCAGTGCTGAGCAGAATAGCTGACATGCGACCAGGGAAACAACAACAAAAAAAAAACCAGAGAGAAGAAGTAGATCAGACGATGGCAACGCCAAACATGCATGGAAGTATGAGGACAGCGACGTATGGCGGTTGAAACAGACGTTGCTATTCACACACGAAAGGGAGCATTAATGGGACTTAAAGCTGCATCTAACAACCAAAACATTTCTATCTTTGTCAAGTCACTTCATTTTTTAACTTAATTCTTATTTGCTGTTAAGATCTCATATTTAGTAGATTGTGTGTTCGGAAGCCTGACTTTTAAATTTGTTTAGTAGGAGCCTGATTTTGCTCCATGAAATATTATCCTATTGGGCGTCTTGTTGTATGTGCAGTTTCAGGTATGACAATGACAACATTTAAAACGGACGTCGCTATTTTCTTTGTTTATATTTCATTTCTTTTAAAGTTTGTTTTCAATGCAGTTATTCTTCCAGCTCCCTGCTGTTGTGTCTGTGTGGTGGAGCGTGTCCTGTCCTCCTGCATCATTGCGTGGCATGGCAGCTGCTCGGCGGCAGAGAAGGCAGCTCTGCAGACGGTGGTGAAGGCTGCACAAAGGACTGTGGGACGCAGTCTACCCACCACCACGGACATTTACACCTTCAGATGCAGGAAACGGGCCTCCTGCATCATGAAGGACTCTACTCACACCGCACACGCACCGTTTGTCCCTCTCCCCTCAGGCAGGAGGCTGCAGAACACTAGGACCACCAGACTGAGGAACAGCTTCTTCCTGGAAGCTGTGAGACTGGCGAATTCTGGAGGACCCCTGTAGCCCCTGCTGCCCTCCCCCATGCAAAACATGTGGAATACACACGCAAACATTTGGTATTGAATCTTCATCTTCATTTTCATGTTGTCCACATGTGCAAAACTGTGGTTTTGAAACATTTTCAAATATTTCCTACATGGAGAATTTGATCCATGTGTGAAGAATACATGGTGCACATGTGAAAGCAGGACTTTAAAACATTTTCATGTGACCCACACATGAAGAACATGTGATTTACATGTAAATGCAAATGTGAACCATATTTGGTCCATATTTGCATGCATGTGGTTTTGAAACATTTTCATGTGATCCACATGCAGTGTTGGGGAGTGACAGAATACATATACCGCTGTTACGTATTTAGAATACTAATTATGAGTAACTGTATTCGGTTAAAGTTACTATTTTAAATCTGGGCATGTAGAATACAGTTACTTTTGTAATACCATTGCAATGCTTTTATGTTTTTATGTTGTTTATCTTCAGCGCTCCGTGTGCGTGGCCTGGACACAGCTGAAGCCTGCACGTAGCACTCAGCTAAAGCTAAGTAGTTTGGAAAGGTGCTAATGCTAGGCTAAAGAGCAGCAAGATGCCTTCCATCTCCACAGACGACTACCAAGACCTATTTAAGAAGATAACAGCGATGGAGGCGAAAGTTTGCCGCCTTGAAGTCAATATTGAAGTAAATGGACTGCATGGAAATGAAACAACCTTTTCATTGACCCACAACAGCGGCGGTGAGCAAGCTAACAGATGGCTACAAGGCACAGATAACACTACTAAAAAAGAAGCAGCCTCTATAAATTACAATAAATCATCAGGTAAAAATCCTCCCTGGAACTGTCTTGGTGCAAAGACAAAAGTAAATCATGCCTTCTGGAAAAGGGAGGACAACGTATCACGGGTCGGACGCAACGAGCTGAAGTCTATGATGAGACTGACTGGCCTCCGCTCCCTACAAAACAAAGGACTTCTTTTACCCTCTACATGGTAGGAAACAGGACTGGACAACCCAGACTGGGAAGGTTAACAACAAACCTCCAAAGCACCTGAATGTGGAACTACAGAACAGATTTGCTCCACTATCAGAGGACTCGGGATCTTCATTGGACGACCATCTGTCCCAGGACTGCGAGGTGAGGACTAAAAGCCGATCAGAAAGGAAAAGGCCCCACGGGGAAAGCTAAAGGCTGGTCCTGAAACTCTCATTATTGGTGATTCTACTGTAAATGATGTTCAGTGGATGTATGGAAAGAATACCGAAGTCCTCTGCTTTCCTAAAGATTTGATCAGTGACCTGCAGGACAGAATTCAGAAGCTGTGGCTGATCACCCAGATGTGAGAACCATGGTTCTACATACAGGGTCACATGATGTGTCCAAGCACCAATCTGAGGCTCTGAACCAGGACTTTACTGGACTGTTAAACACAGCGAGCTCTCTGAAAACAGCAGTTTTCATCAGTGGACCTGGTCCTCCATCACAAAAGGAAAGATTCAACAAATGTATGTATGTGTGTGTACATGTTCGTACAGTATGTGAATGTATGTGTGTATATTTGTATCATTTCTGGGTTTCTCTCACTCTGTTTGAACGCTGGCATGTTGTTGTTGTTGTGTGTGTGTGTGTGTGGGTGTGTTTTTGTTTTTTTTTCTGACCCTGAATGTGGGATGTCGAGGGTGGGGGGAGGGGACTGTTCACAAGTTTAGTTTATGTGTGTATATATGACTCCATTATGCAAAATCAATAAAGATTGTATAAAAAAATAAAAAAAGAGAAAGAGAGCTCCGAGCTGCTGCATCTGCACGCACCACCATGTTAGAAAAACTGTGTGTGAACTAGCTCACATGTACACGTTTTAAGAATAACTTCAGTTTCCCACCATTAATCAAGAATTGATTAATTAATTAGACTCTGCACTGACTATTAAAGAACTAAATACAGGCCTACAAAACAAAAATTTTTAAAGAGCCATGACCTGATCAGTTTCTGGTCAGTTTTTTTAAAGCTTTTCATGCTAGACTTATTCCATTACTTTATTATGTTTTTGTCAATTCTGTCATTTGGTTCTCTCCCTTCCTTCTACATTGAGACAAGTCTATTATTATTCTAAAGGACAAGGGTCCTTTTCTTTGTACATCCTATAGATCAATCTCTTTAATGAATGTAGATGCAAAAATTGAAGCAATGGCCTTAGCTCACCGACTTGAAAAGGTTCTTCCAACAACCATTTTCAAGGAACAGAATGGCTTTATAAAGATGCATCATCTCTATTATAACGCTCACACTCTGTTGTAATCTACTCAAAAGAAACAAAAGTTACGCCTGAAGTAGTAATATCAATCAATGCTGAAAAGCCTTTCGATCAACTTGAATAAAATAATCTATTTACAGTTTTCGCTAAATTTGGAGAAAGTTTAATTTCATGGATACACCTTCTTTATACACTTTATACCTTTGTGCCAGTTCTACCACTAATAACATTCAATTCATTTTTTCTCCCCTCATGTTTGCACTTGTAATATCTATTTGAGGACCTCTCTCACTTTTAATGGCATTACCAGGACTCATACAAAAGTCAAACTATCGTTATATGCTGATGACTTAAGGCTTTATGTCGTAAATCCAGTAACAGCATGTCTTGTTATTGTTTCATTCTTAGATTCAGTGTATTCTTAGGGTATAAAGTTAACATTGCCAAGAGTAACTGTTATCCTATCAACAAACTAGCCTTGCAGCTCTCCCAATCTGAAATTACTTTAAACTGAGCCCTTTGGGGTTTAGGTATCTTGGGGTCAACATAGCTAATCACTTTACGCTGAAGATTTCTTCCCTTATTAGCTGAGATCAAGGCAGATTTTCAAAAATGGAGTTCCCTCCCTGTTTATTTTTTTGGGAGAATAAATAGTTAAGAGGAACGCCCTGCCAAAATATTTGTTTTTGTTTTGATGTCTGCCTGTTTTTTTACCACTTTATTTTATTTTATTTTATTTTTTTTACAGAAAACTCAATTATCTTTCTTTTTTTGTGGGATGGCAAAATACCCAGAGTTAGATAAAAAGTACTTCAGAATTGTAAATTATATGGCGGCCTCTCTCTGCCAAATTTTCAATTCTACTACTGGGCTGTGAACATAATGTAACCCACATAATATAAATGATCCGCCTTAATGTTACAAATATATGGACACAGTTTATGATATGACTGGACAAACCAATCATATAGTTAATAGATCAAATTATTTCTGCTCATCTACTTCCTGTTCTGGTCAGACCGTGTCTGTGTAGCTGTGCATGCAAAGATACCACGCTGGTACTGCATTGTGGGAAAAAGTTAATTATTTCATGGAAAACACCAGAAAACTTGCGCTTGAGCTTCGGATAGAGTCCACGGTAGGGGTTATAACTGCTGCTGATCGGTGCAAGTACATTTAATCAACTCCATAGCTGTGTTATTGTTAGCTCCAGTGTGCTAATGCTAAGGTGTCATGTTGACAGATGAGAACAGAAAAAAAAAAACAAACAAAAAAAACCTCTTTTGTGTGTGTGTGTGTGTGTGTGTGTGTGTGTGTGTGTGTGTGTGTGTGCAAGTACAGGTGTGTATATGTATGCGTATGTGTCTGGGTCTGGGAGTGACAGACAGAGATTACACTAGAGTCTCCAGACAGAAGATGCATTTCAGGAAATCATGGCCATTTCTCTGTATGGCTGTAAAGCCATACCTACTGTATGCTGCATATTTGAGGATTTTAGTTGGCCATGAGTTCTTAGGTTGTTTTGCAGCAGAGTTCTCCACGGCTCCTGTGGTCTCAACTCCAAGCTGCCTGTAGCTAAGAGCTAACCGAGCTAGCCCGGAGCTAACGGTAGCTCACTAGCTAACAGAGGTAGGCGAGCTAAAGCTAAGGCGTGCTGTTAGCCGGCTAAAAACCGTGGTTGTGCTGCACTCTCCCTTCTTGCCGCGGATATTGGATACCTGTCAATCAAAAGGACACGCCCCTAATTATGCCGAATTTCATGATTAAATAACATCTAAACGATAATTAAACCCCCACCCCCCCCCCCCCAGTTGTCATGAAGGTAAACTTGACTTGACCTATTAATCCTAAAATGGATTTTTGTACCAGGCCCCTAGTGGATGAGGGGGGAACTGCAATTTTTTGTACTTCTACACGGATTATGGCGTCATTATGTGGAACTTGCTGCTGAACTTTTTCTGCTGAACCCCCCACTCATTTATATTATTTTCTTTTGTAAAAACCAGGCATAAGTTCAAAGCTACACCAATGCCTCAGAAAGTCATTTAAACCCTCCACAGTGCTCCTGTAGTCTAACCTACTAGTCCATCTAGCATTCCTTTTATTCCTTTTTACATATTTGTCCACAAGGGTGCTACAAGTTTTTCAATAACTACAGTTACATCCTGGTACAAATCAATTAGTGTACCTTGGTGTCAACTGGCAGCACAGTCATGTCTCAGTCTCTCTCTCTCTCTGCTTTATTAACTGGTCCAATCACCGCGAACCCCTCTGGCCTTACCTGCAACCCTGTGGTTTTCACTACCATTAAGATATCATTTTTATTTACTGCTCCCACGGTTTTAACCCCACTATTAAAAAATCCTGCGTTTAAACCCACATTCACCACTCCCTCTTTCTCCTTATGGCAGGATAAGTGGCTGAAATTATTTTTTTAAGGATAGACATGGCTGCTGAATTCTTCCACCCTTCCAACCTTTTAGATATTTCCAAGTGAGGAACCGTGCAAAATCTTTTTTCCCCGACGTCCTGAACTTTGGGGTGAACTTTTACAACTTAATCCTTTGCAAAGGTCTTTAAATTAAAAAATATATAGTTCTATTCAGTTATATGGTGATTTAACCACCATCACAAAAGAAACTTAGGAGCATGAACTAGGATTGATTTTTGATAAACAGTGGTGGAAATACACACTGAAGGTCATTCACAAAACCTCTATTTGTGCCTGTCTGACCTTAATACAGTTTAAGGTTGTATTTAGATGTCATTACTCAAAGACAAGGCTGGCACAGAGTTTTGCAAATACAGAATTACAAAGTCAGCCTACCATCACCTTAAGAACATATCAAGGGTAAAAGATGTGATGTCTCAGCAGGACCTGGAAAAACTAGTCCAGCTTCCATCTTTAGTCGGCTTGATTATTGTAACAGTGTTTTTACAGGTTCTACCTAAAACATCAGTCAGACACCTGCAGCTGATCCAGAACTCTGCTGCTCCAGTCCTCACTAAGACCAAGAAAGTGGACCACATCAGTCCAGCTCTGAGGTCTTTACACTGGCTGCCGGTCCATCAGAGGATAGACTTTAAAGTTCTGCTGCTGGTCTAGAAAGCTCTGAATGGTTTAGGACCAAAATACATCAGAGACCTCTTGACCCAGTATGAACCTACCAGAACCCTCAGGTCATCTGGATCCAGGTTCTTATCAGTTCCAGAGTCAGAACCAGACATGGAGAAGCTGCATTCAGCTTCTATGCTCCACATGTCTGGAACAAACTGGAAGAAAGCCTCAGATCAGCTGAAACAGTTTATTTAGATCCAGGTTAAAGACCCACCTGTTCTCTGCTGCATTAACTAGTTTTTATTTAGAAGTCAAAATCTACATTTGGTTCTTTTAAGCTGGAATCATGTTTTAATATTGTCTTTCCCCACACTGGAACTTTATTTCTTGCATTTTATCTATTTTATTTTAACATCTTCGTTCTGTTTTTATTTAATTAATTGCATTTCTTTTAATCTTTGTTTTTTATGCACTTGCACTGCTTTCTGCTCCCTGCTGTAATGTTTTATGTAAAGCACTTTGAATTGTCTCGTACATGAAATGTGCTATACTAAAAAATTTGCCTTGCCTAGTGACAGATGTGGTGGCTCACCCTGCAATCTTATGCAGATGTTTTTCTCTTGTCCAGTCCTGACAAACTTTTGGCAAATTTATTTCAACACCATGTCCAAGATACTCTTAAAATCTTTTGACACTTCACTACACGCTGGTATTTTTGGTCTTCCAGAAGAATACTGTTGACACTCTATTTATAGGAGCCAAGTGTTTGTGACTGTAGTTCACCTTGTTCCTATTGGGGGGGTCTGTATCGTTTCATGAGGAGGCAATGTGTGTATCTAAGAGAAAGACATCACTGATTAGATGTTTGGCCCAGAAGGGCAAAAAGTTTTTGACTGCAATAGCATTAGGCTAAACTTTATGTATGTTCCTTTATGTACAATCAAAGGAATAATTTGTTACTTAGCTTGCATCAAGAAGAAATAGAGTCGACATTTAATCATTAAAGGCAGTGTAATGGCAAAAATGTGCATCAACCTACTCCAGGGTCAAGCACTCTTAGTAGCTTCGCTCCTTTAACACTATTAAAGAACTGGAAGTAACAGCTTTTATGTCTGTAATTGCTAGATGACACCTCTTTCCTAACTGCAGATCCACAACAGCTCCTTACACAACAGAACACAACGGGTCAATGAGGTTCTGTCTTTTTAAAAGTAGAGAAAATTACATACATAAAAAGGGGATACTTAAATTCTACAACAGACCGGGCTTTGTGCTCTGCTGCTCTCTGAAAACCTGAGGGCTCCATGGACTTAGGAAAGATTTAAGAGGACTCAAAACCTTCCCTTTGAAGAGACAATTTGATTACTAAACTGTTTTATTTCCTGTGTATTGATGAGAGTTTATTTGCTAATATCTTTTTCTTTGATTTTAAAGTAAGATCTTTACAAATAAAATGCATTTTTATTATTATCATTATTATTTTTATTGTTGTTGTTGTTGTTCACACTGTTTCACATGAGATTTACATGTTTTTCACATGTTAAGTCATATGTGGATGTAACGCGAACTAGTTACCAGAGTGTAATATTAACCCAAATTCTCTCCTTCATCATATTGAAACTGAACTAAACAACCACTTCAGAATAAACTGCTGTCACTAGTCAACACTCAGCTACATTAACAACCACAGTAGAAATGTTAAGGCCCGTGAACTTTTTAACCACTGACTGAAAACCAGCAGGTTGACTAAACCTGCATCATTTTGTAGTCATCCTTTAACCTCCATGTCAGTGTAATGTGTGATAACCATTACACAAGAAGCAGCTCCCAGTAGCAGAAGAGCCTCCTCAGTGATCATTGACTCTGTCATCATTCTGGCTAAATGAGTGTAAGGATGCAGGGTCACACAGCGGAGCTAACTCTGTTTGGGATCTGTGAATTACAAGGAGCAGGAGCAATATGGAACAAAAGACTCAGAGACTCATCCTGTCATGGATGCTGCTTGTGGACCAAATGACAATAACTTAATAGAAACAATAGCTTTTTTTAACCTCATGAGCCTAAATTCACACAGCAGCAGAAACTTACACCCTAACAGGAAGAGCAGGATTTACATTTTCTGCCTCCACCTGCTGCATGTAGGAGTGTTGCTCCTTCCAGCATTAACATACAACCTTCATCCTGCCCCCAGTATGTCATCTGACTAACAGGCTAAGGTAGGGAGGGATCTGCTGCTACTGAACGGGCAGATGGGAAATATTACAAGTGGAGGCAATTCCCTGCTCACTGAGGGAGGAAAGCAGAGTTTGATACTGGTGTGATGGAGAGGAAGGACAGGAAACCCGGGAGGAAAAACAGTCAGAGGGCAATGCCAACACATCCTGTTACCCAGCATGCTGTACAGAGCAGAAGAAAGAGAAATGATGCTCACATATAGAAGGATTTACCAGCAGTACAGCTGTTCATTACAAGGCTGTACGCATTATTGTTGAGAATGACTGTGATCTGGTGTCTTCTTTCTTTAACAGAATAATAAAACAAAGAATAATACAGCAGGAAAAGTCATAAACAAGTCCTTCCTCCCCCTGCTGACCTGCTGTCCAGAGGTGGGGTTTTCAGATAAATGACTTTATCTGGCCAATATAAAATATAATCTATCAGTGAATGCAGAGAAACAGTCTTCATAGTGTTCTCAGCAAAAAAAATACAAAACTAAAAAAACTTCAACCACTAGTTAGTGTACTTATTTTGTCATGGTCTGTGTGTTTTCTTTTGGTTTTGCGGCCCTTTTGGTTCATTGTCTTGTCTTGATTTCCTGTTTTATTTTGAAAGTTCGTTCCTCTTGTGCTTTATATTATGTTTTGCTTCTTGTTCATTAGCTCACCGGGTTTGATTTTCGCATTCACTTCAGCTGTTCCTTATTAGTTCCTCACTGTATTTATACCCCTTGGTTTCAGACTCATGTCAGATTCATGTCATGCTTCCTTGTCGTGTGTTCCCTGAGTTTTTTGGTTTGCCTTAGTTGCTGCCTTCTGCCTCTGAGTCCTGCTATTGGTTCCTTACCTCTGCCACACCGTGACATATTTATATAAGTGTCCTTTTCTTCACAGTATTTGAGATGAGATTAAGTAAACAACAGAACAAACAAACTAGTTGAGATCATCTACTTTTTTTTTCTTCTAGTTTTTCAGAGTGTGAGTTTCAGAGTTTCAAACCAAAGCTGCCAAAAGTCCCCCCATCGCAACTCGCAGCGGTGCAGAAGAAAAGTCCAACTGCCCAGATTTCAAAGTAAAATTGAATCCTTACAAAATGATGTTTGGAGAAGATTTTAACATTTCAAAACTTAGGTTTCAAAACTTTTTTGCAAACTAATGTGGTGGGAAAACGATGCCACATGTAAAACTCTGAACACGTAGACTTGAAAACAGCAAAGTTACAACTAGAGGTTTGAATCCCTGAAAATGTGAGACTGAAACTCTGTAAAATGCATCTTGCACTTATGAAAAATAAAAATTCCAAGTACAAAATTATTTTTGCAGAGATTCAAACTTTTTAAAGACTTTCAAAATACTTTCCAAGGTTTCAAAACTTATTTTCAGACTTCAAACACTGACTTTCAAGGTTTCAAAACGTTTTCTTTCAGTGTCAGATTATGGCAGGATTCTCTCCCATAATTTCTGCTGTGAAGTGGGTCTGTTTAACATGGAGTCTGTGGGGATTTCCAATTTTTTGCTGCATAGGCTTCACATTTTACCAGCATAGGTTGCTGCTTGGGTAGCACCCACAACTCACTAAGAAGAGTTTTCACATCAGTCTCAAAGTCTACAATAACACCAGAAAACATGGCTAAATTTGCTGCTAGTTGATGTTTTTGTTTTTTTTGTAATTTAACTTTATTTTAAATTTTTCTGCCTAACACAAAACAGACACATTCTTACATGTTCGCTGTCCAGTGATGATGTACTTGTGAATCATTTCAAACTGAAAATAAACTCCGAGTTTAAATTAAATTAAATCAAATAAACAAACACAGCCGTATATCAGCAATGTTTCATAATACGGCCATCAAGCCACATGTATTTACAAGGAAGCCATTCCAACACTTTCATCCTTTCAGCTCTGATTCTGGCCAACATTTGTTTAAAGGAGACTGATTCCAGTCACATACAGGGTGTGCAGAATTATTAGGCAAGTTGTATTTTTGAGGATTAATTTTATTATAGAGCAACAACTATGTTCGCAATGAACACAAAAGACTCATAAATATCAAAGCTGAATATTTTTGGAAGTTGGAGTGGGGCTTTTTTAGTTTTAGTATCTTAGGAGGATATCTGTGTGTGCAGGTGACTATTACTGTGCATAATTATTAGGCAACTTAACAAAAACCAAATATATACCCATTTCACTTATTTATTTTCACCAGGGAAACCAATATAACAACTCAAAATGTACAAATATACATTTCTGGCATTCAAAAACAAAACAAAAACAAATCAGTGACCAATATAACCACCTTTCTTTGTGAGGACACTCAAAAGCCTGCCATCCATAGATTCTGTCAGTGTCTTGATCTGTTCACGATCAACATTGCGTGCAGCAGCAACCACAGCCTCCCAGACCCTGTTCAGAGAGGTGTACTGTTTTCCCTCCCTGTAGATCTCACATTTGATGAGGGCCCACAGGTTCTCTATGGGGTTAAGATCAGGTGAACAAGGAGGCCATGTCATTATTTTTTCTTCTTTTAGACCTTTTCTGGCCAGCCACGCAGTGGAGTACTTGGATGCGTGTGATGGAGCATTGTCCTGCATGAAAATCATGTTTTTCTTGAACGATGCTGACTTCTTCCTGTACCACTGCTTGAAGAAGGTGTCTTCCAGAAACTGGCAGTAGGACTGGGAGTTGAGCTTGACTCCATCCTCAACCCGAAAAGGTCCCACAAGCTCAGCTTTGATGATACCAGCCCATACCAGTATCCCACCTCCACCTTGCTGGCGTCTGTGTCGGAGTGGAGCTCTCTGCCCTGTACTGATCCAGCCACGGGCCCATCCATCTGGCCCATCAAGACTCACTCTCATTTCATCAGTCCATAAAACCTTAGAAAAATCAGTCTTATGATATTTCTTGGCCCAGTCTTGACGTTTTATCTTGTGTGTCTTGTTCAGTGGTGGTCGTTTTTCAGCCTTCCTTACCTTGGCCATGTCCCTGAGTATTGCACACCTTGTGCTTCTTGGCACTCCAGTGATGTTGCAGCTCTGAAATATGGCAAAACTGGTGGCCAATGGCATCTTGGCAGCTTCACGCTTGATTTTCCTCAGTTCATGGACAGTTATTTTGCGCCTTGTTTTTTCAACACGCTTCTTGCGACCCTGTTGACTATTTTGAATGAAATGCTTGATTGTTCGATGATCACGCCTCAAAAGCTTGGCGATTTTAAGAGTGCTGCATCCCTCTGCAAGACATCTCACTATTTTTGACTTTTCAGAGTCCGTCAAATCTCTCTTCAGACCCATTTTGCCAAAGGAATGGAAGTTGCCTAATAATTATGCACACCTGATATAGGGTGTTGATGTCATTAGACCACACCCCTTCTCGTTACAGAGATGCACATCACCTGATATGCTTAATTGGTAGTAGGCTTTCAAGCCTGTACCGGTTGGAGTAGAACAACATGCATAAAGAGGATGATGTGATCAAAATACTCATTTGCCTAATAATTCTGCACACACTGTATATTGTGCTCTGGTTTCTAAAAATCTGGAGGAAAATAAAAACCCTACTATTGCTAAAAAAAAGTTCTAGTGTGTTTTTGAACAGAAGATCAGTTCTGACTAATGACAAAATTTTGCAATTTATAAGGATTTTTCATCTCTTAGGAGACATTACATGTCAGATAAAGGTTGTTCCCTACACACAAAGCCTTCAAAGCACTTGTTCTTTAAAAGAAATTAACAATAAAAATTCTGTATCAATATTATCTACGTTATCAAAGACGTTGTTTATCACCCTGTTCCCACCTGCTTCTGTTTATTCAGTGTTACATGAAGATGACGATAACTGACCTGAACACCAGCAGCATGTTCTGAAGTAACCACAGGTTCAGGGAGCTTTGTTAGGATATATACTAGTGATGAATCACACTGCCTTGTTTTTGGCTAACTCACATAACAGAGACGATGTCACCTCGTTGGACCTGGTAGTTCCTCACACTCCATCGGTTCAACAGGACCACATCACACTCTGATCCTCCACCTGGGTTCAGAAATGGCTGGAAATAAACAAAAACACACAGCAACAGAATTTATTTAATCATCACAACTACAGGATTTATTAAAAACACTGGTTGGAGATTGTAGAAAGGCAACAGGAAGTCCAATCAGCACTGGTTCCAACTGAGGTCTGCAGAACATCTGAACACACAACACGTCCGGCAGATGGTTTACAGCAGCAGAACACACACCGGGTGCCTCCTGCCAGCAAAGACCAGGAAACTGAGGCTACAATTCACACACACTCACCAACACTGGACAATAGAAGATGGAGAAACGTTGCTGGTCTGATGAGTCTCCATTTCAGCTCCACATTCAGATGCTCGGCTCAGAGTCTGCTGGAAACATCATGAAAACATGGATCCATCCTGCCTTGGATCAACGCTTCAGCCTGCTGCCGGTGTAATGGTGTGGTGGGTATTGTTTTGGCACACTGTGAGCACCTTAGAACCAACCATGGTTTAAAGCTGGATTTATACTCAATCTATACTAGATACAAACTTCAATGGTGACGGTTTTACAGATGTCCTTTAAAACCTCTGATTTGTTTTTCCACAAACGAAAACAGGATGTGTGTAGGTCATTTCATGATTGCTAGGACATTTCATAGACAACTGCAGCAGCTGTGCGATCTCTGAGTGCTGCTAGCCTGCAGGTTAACTTAATCAGTTACACGTTTCATCACATTCCCCCACAAGAGTTTCCTTCTCATCGCTTGTCGGACTGTTGAACGAAGGCTGAATGTAAACATTAATCTGCTTCTGATCGCTTCTTTAGTTAATGTTTAGTGCTCTGTGGAGGAATGTTAGCTACCAGCTATCACACGTTATCAAGATGATTTTGGTAACTTGTCTGCTTACACTGTTTATTGAAATGTAGAGAACTCTGGACAAAAGGAACCAGAGACACACATCTAAGAAAACCTGCTCTGGAATTCATGTCACATTTGGACATTTAACAGACCAACAGGATTAGCTTGTCCTGTAAGAACACACTTTGGCTTCATCTAAATCAATAGTTAATAATACGGGAGTTTGGACTGGTCCCACTGAATCTTGCACAAGTGTGAGATGTAAGTGAAACTCGGGATCCTCGGACAAGGATCAACTGTCTGCCCAAGCTGGCCATGAAACATGACTGTCAGAAAAGACAGGGATAGTGAGCTTATCTTCCTCGTTTAAGCTTCCTTCTCAGGAATTAAACTAGGCCTAAACTAGGGGTGGAGCCTATCCCAGCTGTGTCAGATGACAGACCTGGACAGGTGGCCAGTATGGAAGATGTCCAGAACTAACTAACTAAAACTCACCATTGAAGATGCTCTGATCTTTAACATTTATCTGACATATGTTCAGGTAGACCTAAAGAACTCCAACTTCCTCTGCTGTGGACCTCGTGGTTTCTCTGATGGTGGATCTGTTGCAGTGTCTCACCTGCATCGAAGCTCCCTCTACTCGCGCTACGTAAGCCAATCTATCGAGGACGGTAACTGTGACTGGAACAGCGACAAAGAATCCACTGACGAAAGCTCGCAGGTAGCGCCGGCCCGCCGTCTGCGCCATGAGCAGGCTGGAGGGGAGAGAAGACCACTAAAATCAGAACATGTTGAGGTTTATTGATTTCAGAGAGGACATACAGCATCTCAGGAATCATTCCTATTCATTGCCTCTCATACTGTACAGGTATAACAATTTAACCCATTGGACACTGAAGATGACTACATGACCCAGACGTATACAACATCCAGGAACTTTGTCAGCTGCATATCAGGAGTACATCACCCTGAACCTGTTCTGTACTGGGAGTTTTTCAACCACTTTGTTTTCCATAGTGAAGTCCCAGAAGTCCAGACAAGCGTATATACATATATGTGTATATATATATATATATATATATATACATATATGTATATATACATACATATATATAAATATAGCTAAAGCCAGTGGAGTTTATATATATATATATATATATATATATATATATATATATATATATATATGTATTCTACTATTCTACAGTTATTTAGCAGACGCTTTTATCCAGAGCGAATTACATTTGAGAGAAAGAACAACACAAGCATGAATTCAAACAAGATGGACGTCATCATTAAGTGGTAGTCAGACTGCTGGGAGTCCAGTTGGACCAGGTGCTGTCATGTAGAGCTAGAGGCAGTGCATATCTTTTTGTTTTTTGGAGTCATTTTGTTTAACTACAAGATCACGATTTCATCACACAATATCATCTTGGGTGTAAGTGCAGCAGCTTCTTCAGTACCTGGTTGAGCCAAAGAGCTGGACAAATCTTTCTAACTCATTCTGAGTAGAAGAGTTAAGCTAAGTGTGGAAATGCGCCTTAAACAGCTGAGTCTTTAGCTCGCTTTTAAAAGTGGATAAGGACTCTACGGATCGGACGGAGTTTGGTAAATCGTTCCACCACCGAGGAACAACAGAGGAGAAGAGTCTAGCTACTGATGTGGCGCCACCTTGTGGTGGGAGCACTAGGCGTCTTTCACTGGCAGAGTGTAACTGTGGAGAGGGAGTGTAGCTCTGGATTAAGGAGTGAAGGTAGACCGGAGCCGTTTGGGTTATTGTTTTGTAAGCCAGAAGCAGAGCTTTGAATCTGATGTGCTGCAACTGGAAGCCAGTGGAGAGCGATTAGCAGCAGAGTGACATGAGCTCTTTTGGGCTGGTTGAAGACCAGACGTGCTGCTGCGTTCTGGATCATCTGCAGAGGTTTAACTGAGCATGCAGGCAGGCCAGCCAGTAAGAAGTTGCAGTAGTCAATGCGTGAAATGACCAGAGCCTGGACCAGGAGCTGGGTCGTGTGTTCAGTCAGGTAGGGTCTGATCCTCCTGATGTTGTAGAGAGCAAATCGGCAAGACCGGGAAACCGAGGCAACATGGTCCTTAATGGTCAGCTGGTTGTCTACCATGACATCAAGATTCCTGGTAGAAGATGTAGGCACAAGTGTGATAGAGTCAAGCTGCACGCTTATCTGTGGTGGTAAAGAAGGACTGGCTGGAAAGACAATAAGCTCGGTCTTCGACAGATTTAACTGAAGGTGTAGATCCTTCATCCATGCAGAGATATCAGCAACATGCTGATATTCACATTGAGACGGTTGTGTCGTCAGGTAGGAAAGAAAGGAAAAGCTGAGTGTCATCTGCATAGCAGTGGTAGGAGAAACCAAGAGAGCTAATGATGCACCGAGCACCCCTGTTGTCAGCCTATGTGATCTGGACACGCCCCCCACCAAGATGCTTGGAATGATCTCCCTGTGAGGTAGGACATGAACCACGAGAGGACAGATTCTGAGATGCCAAGCTCCGAGAGTGTGGAGAACAGTTTATGATGGTTGACTGTGTCAAAGGCAGCAGACAGGTCCAGCAGTATAAGGACTGAGGATTGACCAGTGAATATATATATATATATATATATATATATATATATATATATATACACACACATCCCATGTACACCAAGATGAAAATCCAAGCTCCATGAACACATCAGGAAGATGGCCCCAAGGGATAAAGCATTGAGTGAATGCGTCAGGCAATGGGACCTGGACGAGAATGAAATGGAGGAACCATCATGGGGGACAAGCCCCAGGAGCACAGGAGCAAGCTTTGAGTACCAGGACAATCTGGGCCCAGATCTACCACACCAGACAGGACCCCAGGTCTACCACACCAGGCAGGACCCCAGATGCAGGCTTTGAAAAGAGGTCTCTGAAACAATCCAGCAACTCACAGCAGGGTGCAAGATACTGGCAGGCAAAGAATACATGGAACGCCATAACCAAGTATCGTACAAAGTGTACAGAAACGTCTGTGCAGCATATGGACCGGAGACCCCTAGGTCACAACGGAAACACCTCCCAAGGTGGTGGAGAATGAGAGGGATAAGATCCTGTGTGACTTCCAGATACAGACCGACAAAATGGTGGAGGCCAACCAAGAGGACATTGTGATCATGGATAAGCAGCAAAGGAAAGCCGTAGTGATGGATGTAGCCATCCCCAACGATGGAAATATCAGGAAAGAAGGAACATGAGAAACGGGAGAAATGCCAAGGACTCAAGGAGGTTCTGGAGAATCCTGGAAGGTGAAGGTAACAGTAGTACCAGTGGTCATTGGAGCACTGGGGGCCGTGTCCCCCACACTGGAGAAGTGGCTCCACCAGATACCTGGAGAACCATCAGACATCTCCATCCAGAAGAGAGCAGTCCTAGAAACAGGTGATCGAGCATTTTGCTGTTGATGCTCCTAGACTGGAACTGTCCTACCCCGAGCATCAGAACAGATCCGTCTTAGAATATTTTAAGTCTCATTTGTTTGCTCTGACTTTCCGCTCCAGCTGAGCAGAACTTTGTTAGCTCCATAAGGTTTAATAGTTTCAGTCATTTCAGTTTTTATTGCGTATTTTTATTCTGTGTATTTTATAGTCAGTATTTTTATTTTTTATTTTTGTGAATTGCCTATGTACAGCTCTGTGGGCAGCAGTGGCTGTTTAAAATGTGCTCTTATAAATAAACTCAACCTGTATATTAATGAGTAATTAACCCGAGTAAAGAATGCAGCCACGACTAAAACATGCACATTTCTGTTCATAATCTTACAGCTTCTGTCTACAAAGAGTAGTTGAATTTTTTATTATAGAGTGAAAAGAATTAATATCATGAATATGCACTATAAGTAAAACTGAATTTGAAAAGGAAACAGAACAAATTACATGTCGTCTCCTCTGTGTGGGTCTACATGTCCCTGAAATAACCTTTTTGTTCTTCCTATCTCATCATCATGAAGCAGCTCTGTACTTTTTGTAATACTGATGATGATATTTAGCTGCACAATATATTTGATATCGTTTAAATATTGATATCAGTATTACAAAGATGATTTGACCTGAACTAGCTACAAATCTATTAATAACATCTACATTAAAGTCACAAGTCCTGCTGTTGTTCAGAACTATAACCTACATATGAAACATCTGACATCAACTCTTGATATTTAAGGATTTGTTTGACAACTTCAAGCCATACCATAATCCAATATTACATATCTCATGTTTTCCTAATATCCTGCAGCTACAGAGGACTCAGAGATCGATAAGCTGAATACCGACAACAGTTCAGCACAAGGCAACAAGCTCAACAAGAAGGAACTCACCGGTCTGAGCTTTTTAACTGAGTTCAGTATTGTTCATTTTCATCTTTCATCAATAAAAAGTAAAAACCTGAAATGGGTCAGATCCGGTAATGAAACAGTCTGTATATCTACAGCAACATCAACATCCATCTCAAAGCAGCATAAAAAACCGGGAAGACTTTAAATAAATTATATAAACTGCATTTATATTTGGCCAATAATCCTGATTCCAGTTAAACATTTCCTCAAAAACTGATGTTAAATCTCTTCAGCGGGAATATAAAGACAAACAGAACTGAAGCTTTTTCCCTCTGGATTCAGAGTCAAGCTGTTTGTAATCACTAAAGATAAAATCATACACTTTACGTAAAGTTATGTTTAAAGAAACATAAGTTATTTAAATGTGAGAAAAACGTCAAATAAAGTTTGCTCTCTTGTTTCACAGAGACAAAAACATTTTGTAGTATAAAGTTCACAGATTTAATTTCTACAATACCAACAAAGAAGAAAGTTGATAAATCTGTAGTGTATCGGTTTTACATTTACTTATTGGTTTTGCTATAACACTGAATAATAAATGTAATAAAGCAGAAGTCCAGAAAAACACGATATAATTCAAGGAAAAAATGAATGTTCAACTTCTTAGTTCACAGATTAGACGTAGTATTTCAGTACATTCAACCGCTGTCAGCTTCAGCCACAGCATGAAAATAAAGTTCATCGCTGGAAAAACAACTTAGCAACACTTTCTGCATCAAAACTCAAGGGATAAATTTCTCCCCATCTGATTTAATCATCTCAGTCTCAAAAGGACGAATCAACTTCGTCATCTTGATTGGCCAGCACTAGTTTGGGTCATTGATTAACCGGGTCAACATCTCTGTGGCACCTCTCCTGCCAGACAAGAGTTGACCTGTGAGTGCTAACAGTTAGCTTCTGTGGCTAACCGCTCAGCTGGCTCAGAGATGTGATGACAGAAAACTGTCGATAACCGCAGTGAAACATTCAGGAAAGAGGTTGGAACTCTGTGTAAAAACCTATAAAATAACGTTTTCTCAATTGACAGCAGCGCTGGAATATCCTGTAGCTAACACACCTACCAGCAACGTGACTTCCGTCTTCTGTCTGTCCAACAACACGTGCTGTCCGTGCTGTCACCCGGGTCCTAGTGTACGCCCTGTTTCTACCAGCGCTGCTGGGACTGGTGAATGGCATAGAGCCATGGAGTGTATGAAAGTGGTCACCGCTTCGTACGTCAACGGCACCGCCATATTGGTCCTGGCAATTTAACAATTTTCAATAGGATTAAACGAAAGAAAGTCGCCTGATCTTCTGCAGCTTGGGACTGAAAAACCATAACAATAACACTTTTTAAGCCAGGAATTACTTTTCACAGTAAGAATGAACATCTATTTATTTATTTTATTTATTTTGGGCACTTGTTAGTCACATAAAGTTGTTATCCCAGTTGTTAATACGAGAGTCTTTAAGACCCACTTATGCTCGATGCAAAAGATGGAAAAAGGCAGGGATTTGTCCCTTTTTAGCACCTTTTCAGTATAACAGGGTTTACTAAAATAACATTTCCTACTGTTGGAGGAGAGAGAAGGGGGGTCACTGGTGCAATGCATTTCTTAAAGTGGTCACATGTTAGTTTTTCATAGTATGTTTCAAAATAACAAGGGGTTTCAAAATACATTAGACGTGATTACTGGTTAACAATTACATTACATTTTCAAACCTTTTCCCCCATAGCTCAAATATAAAATCCCAATCAGCTAAAAGTCTTACAAAACATTTAGAAATTAGATTAGAAAAGTCCAGGACAGCAGTCGGACTGAACAGAAAGGATGAAGAATATCAAGTCAGTTCCTTGATTCACACTTTGGGCTATAAAGCTGAGGACATTTTGTGCACACTATATCAGATATTAAAAAATACAAGCTAGTTAAAGAGGCAAGTGAAACTGCAAGTATGATATATGAAAGAGCTCAATAAAAGATGCCAAGAGCCAGGGGGATTGGCAGAGGCCTTCATTACTTCAGTTTATAAACTGCCAATACGGCCCACTGTGGGATAAAATGATCCGAGATAGATTAGTGGTTGGTATTAGGCATCACAGCCTTTCAGAAAAATTCCAGATGGATGGTGAACTGATCCTAGACAAAGCCATTACCGCAATAAGGCAACATGAAGAAATTAAAAGACAGCAACCTCTGGTGCAAGACACAAATACCAAAGAGGCAAATGTGGACTTGCTAAAATTCAAAAATAGCTTTCACAAAGAACACCAGACATGAAACTCAGCCTATAGAAAGGGACAGACAAATAGAAAGGAGAAAAAAGCTGCAGAAGATGTGGAAAAACACCAGTTCACTCCTGTGCAGCACTTAAAGCAGAGTGCAGAAAATGTAGAAAGAGAAGACATTTTGCAGTTGTTTGTCAATGTGGGTGCAGCACTAGAAGATGAAGGTGGGTGCAGCACTAGAAGATGAAGGTGGGTGCAGCACTAGAAGATGAAGGTGGGTGCAGCACTAGAAGAGGAAGGTGGGTGCAGCACTAGAAGTGGAAGGTGGGTGCAGCACTAGAAGATGAAGGTGGGTGCAGCACTAGAAGTGGAAGGTGGGTGCAGCACTAGAAGATGAAGGTGGGTGCAGCACTAGAAGTGGAAGGTGGGTGCAGCACTAGAAGATGAAGGTGGGTGCAGCACTAGAAGATGAAGGTGGGTGCAGCACTAGAAGTGGAAGGTGGGTGCAGCACTAGAAGATGAAGGTGGGTGCAGCACTAGAAGATGAAGGTGGGTGCAGCACTAGAAGTGGAAGGTGGGTGCAGCACTAGAAGATGAAGGTGGGTGCAGCACTAGAAGATGAAGGTGGGTGCAGCACTAGAAGTGGAAGGTGGGTGCAGCACTAGAAGATGAAGGTCGGTGCAGCACTAGAAGTGGAAGGTGGGTGCAGCACTAGAAGATGAAGGTGGGTGCAGCACTAGAAGAGGAAGGTGGGTGCAGCACTAGAAGTGGAAGGTGGGTGCAGCACTAGAAGATGAAGGTGGGTGCAGCACTAGAAGAGGAAGGTGGGTGCAGCACTAGAAGTGGAAGGTGGGTGCAGCACTAGAAGATGAAGGTGGGTGCAGCACTAGAAGATGAAGGTGGGTGCAGCACTAGAAGAGGAAGGTGGGTGCAGCACTAGAAGTGGAAGGTGGGTGCAGCACTAGAAGATGAAGGTGGGTGCAGCACTAGAAGATGAAGGTGGGTGCAGTACTAGAAGAGGAAGGTGGGTGCAGCACTAGAAGTGGAAGGTGGGTGCAGCACTAGAAGATGAAGGTGGGTGCAGCACTAGAAGTGGAAGGTGGGTGCAGCACTAGAAGATGAAGGTGGGTGCAGCACTAGAAGAGGAAGGTGGGTGCAGCACTAGAAGATGAAGGTGGGTGCAGCACTAGAAGAGTAAGGTGGGTGCAGCACTAGAAGTGGAAGGTGGGTGCAGCACTAGAAGATGAAGGTGGGTGCAGCACTAGAAGAGTAAGGTGGGTGCAGCACTAGAAGATGAAGGTGGGTGCAGCACTAGAAGAGGAAGGTGGGTGCAGCACTAGAAGATGAAGGTGGGTGCAGCACTAGAAGAGTAAGGTGGGTGCAGCACTAGAAGTGGAAGGTGGGTGCAGCACTAGAAGATTAAGGTGGGTGCAGCACTAGAAGAGTAAGGTGGGTGCAGCACTAGAAGAGGAAGGTGGGTGCAGCACTAGAAGATGAAGGTGGGTGCAGCACTAGAAGAGTAAGGTGGGTGCAGCACTAGAAGATGAAGGTGAGTGCAGCACTAGAAGAGGGAGGGGACAGCAGTCTTTTCGGGGTGGTTTCTGCAGGGAACAAATTGAAGACGTGGAAAATGGAAAAAGACAAAGTGAATTGTCAGGACATTTCCTTCAAGTTGGATACTGGTGTGGAGGTTACAGTCATTCTAGCCTACTCCAGCTCCGGTCCTTGAGGGCCACAATCCTGCAAGTTTTCCATGTGTCCCTGCTCCAAAACCACCTGACTCAAATGAATGAGTAATTTTTGCTAAACTTAATTGGCTGTTGGATCCATTTAATTTGGGTTAGGTGTGTTGAAGCAGGAAACATTGAAAACCTGCAGGACAGCAGCCCTTGAGGACCGACTTTGGATACCCCTGGTCTGCTCAAAAGAACATCACAGCCCACCAAAGCAACAATACCACTGTGTGGGCCTGGCAGTGAAAGGTGAAGGTCAGGTGACAGTCAGTTTCATGGGGTCACAGAACATAAGGGCAGGACTACTGCACAACCAGTGTATGTGGTACAGAAACTTGTTTGATTGGGTTTCTAGCAATCATAGACCTGCAGCTAATGTATCTTGTCGACTGTCAGCAGACCTGCAAGCTGAGATGAAAAAACAAACAGTACCACAATGTTTTTGCAGGACTGGACTCCCTAAGAGGAGAATACAAAATCAAGCCGAGGGAGAAAGCCAAGCTGTTTGCATTGTCGCTGCCAAGATGGATGCCTCTCCCATTGTATGACAAAGTAAAGTTCAAGTTTAGGTTTATTTATACAGCATGTTCACTGCAACACCAGCTGCCCAAAGTGCTGAACAACAACAAAAACAAAACAAAAGTCAAAGCAGAGCTTGTCAGAATGGTGAACTTGGGGTAACTATGCCAACAGAGGAGCCCACAGGCTTGTGTGCAGGAATGGTGGTGGCACTAAAGTAATCAGAATTTGCTCTGATATGACTCATCTAAATGAGTTCATCTCCCGTGAAAGACACGTTCTACCAGCAGTAGATGAAGCTCTGGCCAAACCCATAGGGGCAACCATCTTTACAAAGCTGGATGCAACAGCTGGATTCTGGCAGATACCCCTGCACCCAGATTCAGTCACATTGACTACATTTATGACCCCTTTTGGGAGATATTGTTACAAAAGGCTCCCATTCGGGATTTCCTCCTCACCAGAACACTATCAAAGGCAGCTAACGCAGATGCTGATAGGGCTGGAACGAACTGGTTAAACAACAGTATTCACAGTATATGTCTAAGATGCTGTTGTAGAAAAGCTGAGAGTTTGTGGAAGAAAACTGGTTTGCATGTCTACCTGCTTAACCTGAAAGATCTCCTGGCTTCCTTTAATGATGCTGTTAGAGATGCAAGGGCTGCCTACTTCTCAAATTTAATCTCAAAAAGTTGTGGTGTTATTTAACACCATTAGTAAATGAATGAATCCTACTGCTCCTGCTGCCCCATTGCTTCAAATGAGGATTGTGAAAAATTCCTGGTCTTTTTTTATGAAAAAGTTAAAACAGTGAGAAGCTCTGTGTCTCCATCAGCTGTGTTACTGTCTGTTATCATAGATAACTTTTCACCTGTTTTTGTTATCCAAGCTGGTCACATTAGTTGGCTCAATGAAGACATCCTCTGATGTTCTACCTACATCCCTATTTAAAGATGTCTTCCAGGCTATTGGTCCCTGTGTGCTAACAATAATAAGCTTCTCTCTGCTGCTTGGTCAAGTTCCTGACTATTTTAAGAATGCTGCCATTCATTCCCTCTTAAAAAACCCAAGCTCAATCCCTCTTTTTAGTAGCTATAGATTCATTTCAAATTTGCCATTTATCTCTAAGATGTTAGAAAAAACAGTTGCTAAGTGGCTTACAGCTGCTTTAGAGACACACATATCCTGGATCATTTCCAGTCTGGCTTTTGCAGAGCTCACTCCACTGAAACGGCGCTGCTCAGAGTCACCAATGACCTCCTGATGCAGAGCGATGCAGGTCATTGCTCTGTGTTATTGTTACTGGACTTGACCTCAGCTTTTGACGCTGTAGATCATCGTGTCCTGCTGGACGGGCTGAAACACTGGGTGGGGGTTTCAGGATCTGCTCTTAAATGGTTCTCCTCTTATCTTTCAGGGAGATTAGTTTCTGTGACTGCTGCAAAGTTCAAATCCTCTTCTTCATCTCTTGATTTTGGTGTTCCACAGGGATCTGTTCTGGGCCTTTATTGTTTATTTTATATTTGCTGCCTCTGCTTCACATTATATGCTCTTTTAAAGATATTTCTTACCGTTGTTATGCTGACGATATTCAGCTATTTATTTCTTTCAAATCTCAGGATGTTTTTAAGATTCAGATCTTGCTTGAGTGTTTGGATGCTGTCAGGAGCTGGATGAATGATAACTTTCTTCATCTAAATGATGCAAAAACGGAAGTCCTTGTTTGTGCCCCTGATAGATTTTCCCTAAGATATCTGAATTGCTTGTTTGCTTTTGTTTTTATCATCTCATTCATCTCATTTATCATCTCAATGAAGGCATTCATGCCTTCATCTCATCCAGACTTGATTATTGTAATTCCATTGTAATTTGTCCTCACCCAAAGTGGAGGTCTTCCAGGATTCAGATTTTCTTCTGTACAAGCACAGGTGATGTTTTCGCCTCCTTCCAGATTCTGTCTCGGAGCGAGTGGGAGATGAACTGCATGATGATACGGCGGGAAGATTTCTGTTTATCCGAGTGGGGAGCTAGCCTGTGAGCGATGTCCAGCATTGATCAGCTGAGCCAGGAGAGACTTCAGTGAAGGGGTTCATTATGAGCTGTCTTATATTTTCATCGTGACATTCCTCCACACCAGCCACTCTTAGATTCCACCTTCTTTTGTACGCGTCCAGCTCAGTCACCTTTTCACGTAGAGCGGTATTTTCCTTCTGAAGTGAGGCTATTTCTGCTTCATTCTTTTCAATTTTGGTTGTATATCATGCATATGTTTAGCCAAGGAGTCCTGAGAATCAGGAAGCACTGTTAGCTTTCGTATCGGACTCCACGTTCACCACCCTAACCCTAAACATTCCACCTGCATTTTTTCAATACGCAGCTCCACAGAAAGCAAGGTCGATGAAGCATCAGGAGACTTAATGGTCGGATTGGGTTTCTTGGCAGGACGAGTGTCTGTAGTTTCAGGGAGAGGTGTAAGGTCATTTTCCCGGGTCATTTTCAGTGAAAGAAGGTTCCAGCAATTTCCTAGAGTAAGTGTGCATTGCATTGCATTTGTCAACACTGAAGTCCATGTTCAAGCACAAAGGAAAGGGAATACCTGGTCAAATGGACGGATGAAAGAAGCCAAAGAAGTAAAAAATGGGAAAAAATGTACAAAAGATATTCCAGTTACGGTTACAACAGAAGAAAAAGGTTAGTATTGCACCAAGAGCAGCAAAAAGAGGTTAGTCAGTATAGCTTTGGAACGACAATGTTACACAGACGCCATCTTGGCCGACTCTAATCTGCCATTGCTGTTGTTGTGCTTTTGCATGCTTTTTGTGGGTTGAGCAGGGTCTGAGTTTGCAAGTGCAAGATGACGTGAAAGACATCAATGTTCCCAAAAGAATCCACTTCCAGTTTATACTGATATACTGGACTTTGTTTTTTACCCTGGAGGCCATTGTCAAATCTTTGTGTTTTTATCCACATAAAACTCTGTTGTATAAGATGGAGTAATTTGGAAATATATTGTCCCATGTGGCAGGTGGATACAAAGAAAAAAACGTACATGGGGGATGGGCCGGTGGTGTTGTTCATATCAAATAAATAAAGCAGAATGGACTACATAAATGAAAGAAAACAGCCAGACTAGCTAACTAAGGTTCAAATCAAAACAAACAAAATCCTAAATTACTGCACTGACTACAAACAAAACACAACCAGAAGCAGCGCTGCCAACTGAACAATAAACAAACAAAGAAAACTATGAAAGAAGGATTACAATTCTAGCTGGCCCGGTCTCCAACAAAAAATGGAAACGACCATACAAAAGCACCAAAAAGAACAAATAGAATAAATAAATTTCTGAAAAGTAAAATACTCTGACAACTCTGCTGTGGTCGGATGTATCATAGATGGACAGGAGGAGGAATACAGGGAACTGGTGAACAACTTTGTGGACTGGAACAGCAGGAACTGTCTCCTACTGAATGTGAATGATGTATCTTGATCAGAAGATGTGGAAAAATTGTCTTTCAGGCAAAAACGTCTCTGGACGCTGACTTGAATAATAAAAAGAAGTTTATTACAAAAGTTCAGACATCAAAACAGATTTCTGCAGCAAAATCTGGAGGTCCCAAAGCCAGAACGAAGACCTAAAGACCTGATGTAAAGTTCTGTCTTATATATGGTTTAAACAAAGAAAATTCCTCAGTCCTGTATCCTCCAATCATAGAGTTTGCCTATAGGATGCTCATTTGCATGGAATGCATGTTCTTGTGTCAATCCAGTCTGTGGGACAGAGAACCTTATATGGTAAAGACTTAAGTGTGTACCATACAAATGCTATGCTTAGATACCTCATAAACAATACAAACGGGATGGTTATTGACTCCAGGAGGAGGAAACCTGCACACCAGCCCATCAGGATCCTGGGTGAGGAGGTGGAGGTTGTGGATAAAAACTTGGGTGTGCTCTTGGAAAGCAGACTGGACTGGAGGATCAACACAGATGCTGTGTACAGGAAGGGGACGAGCAGGCTCTATTTCCTGAGGAAGCTCAGATCCTTTAATATGTGCAGCAAACTGCTGGAGATGTTCTTCTAGTCTGTGGTGGCTAGCGCCATCATGTATGCTGTGGTGTGCTGGGGGAGCAGCATCAGCTCCAGGGATGCCAGCAGGATCAATAAACTGATCCATAAGGCTGAAAAAATCATTGGACACAACCTGAAGACACTGGAGACAGTAAGAGACAGAAGGTTGCTAAACAAACTGGTCTCCATCATGTACAGTTCCTCACATCCACTAAACTGCATACTGGAGGGACAGTGGAGCCCTTTCTCAAACAAACTGCTGCAGCTCCGATGTCATAAAGAGAGCTTCAGAAAATCCTTCTTTCCTTTCACAATAACCCTGAACAATAAGTCCTCAATGTGTGAGAGGTGATCATCACTCTTCATTTTACCCAAACATAGTCTGTGTGTATGGCTATTTTATTCATTTGTGTTTTTTGGGGGCTTATCTATCTATCTATCTATCTATCTATCTATCTATCTATCTATCTATCTATCTATCTATCTATCTATCTATCTATCTATCTATCTATCTATCTATCTATCTATCTATCTATCTAATCTAATCTAATCTAGGATGCATCAGCAAACGTGTTGAATAGAGAGAGGAGAAAATAAAATAAATTATATTAATAAAATGAATAAATAGTATATTTTCACAAAGCTATTTTATCTTATTATTATTATTATTATTATTTAGGCAAAACAAATCACTGGATAATCGACAGGTATAAAGAATGTACTCGGAACTCTGGATGTACATTTTCTGTGGCATCTTCCGTTTTCCGCTCCACATCAGTAGGTGGTAGTAAAGCGTTTTAAGTTGCCAACCGCAGAAAACAGCAGAAGAAGAAGCAGCACCGGCGGAAGAAGCGGATTGGTCTGTCCAGAGTCGGGCTCTCTCATTCGCTGTTTTTGAACACGCGCAGCCAACATGGCCGCCAGCGACCCTAATAAGTCCAGTGGTAAGTTGATATTGAACCAATTCTCTGGATTAAATTATTTTTTTCCGCAAATTTTAAATCCTGATTATGTGATTAACGCAGACTTTATCGGACCATAAATGCAGCAGTAATGTCGGGAAGCTTCTGTGAAGCCTTCGTCTTTATCCTTCTGAGACAGAAGCAGCTCTGTTGTCGTATTAAATCAGTTCAAACACGTTCTTACTAGTTTCTTCTACAGAAAGTTTGACAGTAGTTAAGTTATATTCAGTGTGTTCTGAACATCTTACTGCCTGACTCTCCTGCTGCTCGTTTTCTTAGTACTGGTTTAAAACGTTTTCCGTTCCTTCCCCACAGAATTTACATGTTAAGAAAATAAAAAGATCAATTACAGTTTCTATAGTTTTTAGTCCTGACCAAGGATTTTATAGAAAATCACTCTTGTATAGGACTTTTTTATATTTCTCAGTAACATAAGCCAGTACATTACTCACAGGTTTTGGGTTAATTTTGTGTTAAATAATCAGAGGTTGTGTCTCCATTCAGGCGAGGACAGCATATTGGAGCCGCTGTGTTTTCCAGAGCAGCAACCTGGAAGCTCCAGTACTCCCAGTCTGCAGCGTCCCAGTGCCGAAATGCTGGTGTGTCTGTTCTGTTCGGAGTCTGTTCCTCTGCTGCAGAAAGACCTTCTCCTCAAACATTTGCTGCTGGACCACAAGCTGGTCATCGCTGACATCAAACTCATCGCAGACCTGCCAAAGTACTCACAACACCACATTTTATTATTCCACCAGTTTGTCAGCTCTCTGAAAGACCACTTAGGTCTCGTTGGGTCAGGGGTCAAACGACAGCCTGGGGGCCAAAACCGGCCCACAGGATTAATTATGTAAATGCAAAAATAACATGGAAGACATGAACTGTAATATTTAAAAAGAAATAAATGTAATTCCTTATTTTTTAACTTGAGGTTTAATTTTTTATGTTTAAATCTTAAACATTTCCAAGGCAGGGAGATAACTTGTTCTTCTATCTTTTATATCTTTCTAACTTAATAGATCTGACTCCAGGTTCCATTATAAATCAATCAATCAGACTTTATTTATAGAGCACTTTTCATACATAAATGCAGCACAAAGTGCTTTCCATGGTTAAAACAATGCCCCCCCCCCCCAACCACACACACACACACACACACACACACACACACACACACACACACACACACACACAACCCTCTCCCTCCCCGCGTCCTCTCACATACCAGTACGTACAAGCAAGCATACACATACACACAACACATACTTGCACATGTTAAAAGACTAATGTGAGGTTGAGCACAGATGAGCCTGGTAAGGAAACACTATCACAGGGAGCCGTCTGCACCGGGAGCTGTTCACAGGCCACGACCGCCAGGACACCGACCCAGGGCACATGGCCAAGAGAGAGGCAGAGGAGCCACCCAACCAAGACCGAAAGAACCCGCAGGACAGAGCCGCAGCAGCCACAGCCGATGAAAGCCCCCGGTGCAGAGAGCCCCCTCCGAGGAAACACTGGAGAAATAACCTAAAAATAATATAAATAGAATAAAAGCATAGAATAAAATAAAAATGGGTTAACATAGAAAAAGGCTAGGGGAATAAAATAAATAAAAATCAAATGAATTATTATTAATTAATTATTTATTATTAATTAATTATTATTATTATAATTATTAATTATTATTATTATTATTATAATTATAATTATAATTATTAATTAATTATTATTATTATTATTATAATTAATTATTATGAGGCCAGTCAGTTCAGGTGGTCTGGATTACTACACGTGTGGAAATGTACATGTATGTACAATTAAAATAACTTAGATCCTGCAAAGGAACACTGATCATAATGTGAAATACTGCATTTGTCACTTCCAGACACCTGGGATTAAACGTTTGGTGATTTTAGATCCGTTATTATGTGTAAACTGTAATCAACATGTAAATGTGTAACTGAGGTCAAATGTTGTTGAAACTTCACTTATTTATCTCCTGAAAGTTCAGGTTTTTTCATAATGTTTTCTAAAAGGACAGTTTTGTAAACATCCTGATAATGTGGAGTTTTCATTATTTAAAGGTTATTATGCTGTTTTTCTGCCCACTAGAGATCAGATTGTGCTGAACTGAGCCTGAACTAAAACTAAAATGTGTAATCCATTCAAATTTTTGCCAAGATAAATATTGATGCACATTTAACCACTGACTTGAGAGAGATATGAATAGCTTGAGTTCCTGATAGCTGGTTGTGATGGAGGCTGGGCTGTGGTGCTTTGTGTCCCCCATCAGATACATGCTGTACTGGAAGGGCAGATTTCTGGAGCAACCAGTTACAGATTTCTGCAGCGTGATTAAGACCAACTCCACAAGCCCTGTTGGTGAGTAAACTGGGACTAAACATTACAGAAAAATATTTTATTCTCATCAGACGTCTCATGTTAGATAATAAGTCGGATACATTCGATGACAGTTTAAACATCCAGCTTCTGAAAAACGGCTAACAGAATAGAAATTGTTAATTTCATGTCTCGTCCTCTCCACAGAGAAACAAGAGCACTACTTTCTGCTGTGTGACGTCCTTCCAGAGGACCGACTCCTCAGAGAGAAGCTCCAGCAGAAACGACTGGTAATGCTCCAAATACCACAGCCGACGTTAAACTGGGAATATCTGGATTCACTTTCCATTTCTGCAACCTGGATCCCCCCAAAAAACTTTAGTTTCTGTTCAGTTGTTGTTTCAGCTAAAATCACAATATCAAGTATTTAATTAATTCATTATCTATACCGTTTCGTCCAATGAAGGGTAGCAGGGAAGCTGGAGCGTAGCCCAGCAATTAACAGACGAGAGGCAGGTACACCCTGGACAGGTCACCAGTCCATCGCAGGGCCGACACAGAGAGACAAACAACCAATCACCCTCACACACCTAGGGAGAATTTAGACTGACCAATTAACCTAACATGCATGTCTTTGGATGGTGAGAGGAAGCTGGAGAACCCACACATACACAAGGAGAACACACAAACGCCACAGAGAAAGACCAATTTTTTTAACCTCCCCCCAGCCGAGGCTCCAACCAGCGACCTTCCTGCTGTGAGGCTGCGGTGCTAACCAACATAACACCGTGTATCCCCAAATATTTAATGTGAAAACTACTGTATGTTAATGTTTAATAGTTTTTTTAATTGTCCATTTACAATATGTAATATTTATTTATTTAATTAGTATTTTCAGGTAGTAAATTTAAAGTAGACATCCATCCATCCATCCATCCATTGTCTGCCGCTTATCCGGAGTCGGGTTGCGGGGGAAGCTGCCTAAGCAGGGAAACCCAGACTTCCCTCTCCCCGGCCACATTCACCAGCTCATCCAGGGGGATTCCGAGGCGCTTGTGTTCATGATCTTGTTCTTTTGGTCACTACCCACAGCTCATGACCATAGGTGAGGGTAGGAACGTAGATCGACCGGTAAATCGAGAGCTTTGCCTTTTGGCTCAGCTCCTTCTTCACCACGACAGACCGATGCAGAGTCTGCATCGCTGCAGACGCTGCACCGATCCTCCTGTCCATCTCCCTCCATCCTTCCCTCACTCTTGAACAAGACCCCGAGATACGTGAACTCCTCCACCTGGGGCAGGACCTCATTGCCGACCCGGAGAAAATACTCCACCCTTTTCCGGCTGAGGACCATGGTCTCAGATTTGGAGGTGCTGATTCTCATCCCAGCCGCTTCCCTTGCTCTCACTCCAGCGAGAGCTGAAGATCCCGGCCCGATGAAGCCAACAGAACCACATCATCCGCAAAGGGACAGGGACCGGACAGCTCGTACAAGCAGGTCCGGCACTCCATACTCCCCGGAGTACCCCCACAGGAGTCCCCGGGGGACACGGTCGAACGCCTTCTCCAAGTCCACAAAGCACATGTAGACTTATTCAGCGAATTCCCATGCCCCCTCCAAGACCCCGTAGAGGGTGTAGAGCTGGTCCACTGTTCCACGACCGGGACGAAAACCACGCTGCTCCTCCTCAATCCGAGGTTCGACCATCCGACAGACCCTCCTCTTCAGCAATAGACTTTACCGTGGAGGCTGAGGAGTGTGATCCCCCTGTAGATGAAGCACACCCTCCGGTCCCCCTTTTTGAAGAGGGGGACCACCCCCCCCCAGTCTGCCAGTCCAGGGGAACTGTCCCCGATGTCCACGTGATGCTGCAGACAATGCAATTGCAGCCGCAAGTCTGATGATACGACTGCAGCCTAGAGTGTCCTGGTGCCAAGTACACATGTGGACACTTTTATGCCTGAACAAGGTGTTTGTTATGGACGGTCCATGACGAGCACAGAAGTCCAATAACAAAACATATTCCAACACAGGACCTGCATTGAAGCCCCCGACAACATAGCCGCTAGGATCATCAGGACACGCAAACTCCTCCACCACGAGGTGGCAACTTAGGGAGGAGTTATTTAAAAGAATCATTTTTAATACTAAAAATATAATGTAGTAATTTTATTTATTTACAATATGTCAAACTTCTATTTTGTTTATTATATTTAATATAATATTAGTCATATTCATTCACCACCTCTTGGTAATGTACCAGCCAAGAGGAAATTAGTGGCCTCTGAGCTCTCATACACTCATGTTTCTATTCATGTTGTCCTCCAGCTGTCCTCTGTATCCACCTCTTTGTTTCCTGAAGTCAGACTGAATGTTTGATGCTTTACAGAAAAGATGGTGACAAACAAAACTGGGATCTCAGTAAGAAAGAAGAGATTTCATGTAAAGAAGTTGTAGTTGTTGAGCCTTATTGGGGTGCCTGGAAAAGCTGCATGACTTTACAGTACATGGTGATGTTACTGAAAACTGAGCAGTCCTCCTGCCCCTTTATGATCTGCAGTTAGTCTCATTGACGGAACTGGAGGTAAAAGGACTAAATCTGGTCACATCCTGCATCATTCTGTAAAGATCAGACCTCGGTTTGAAGAAGGAATCTCCAGTTTTGTGACGGTTTCTCTGGTGTTCTGCAGGAAGAGGTGCTTGAACAGCAGCAAATGGAGAGAGATGACCACAGCTTCCATCGCCCCTGCATGTTCTGCAGTGAAGACTTCACTGGAAACAGGTAACACAAGTTTAAGGTTCCCATGAACGCTGGAAACCAAAGAATGACCATATTCCAGGACCTGCATTCGATCACATCTGCGTTTAAGACTTTGGATAATTTAGAGATAGTTGAGGACCACATCTGAGTCTCAAGAGGAAGGGACTCGAGCTTACATTTGGGAGGTTCACAGAGTCACAGGATCATTCTTTACTTGGAAATTAAACCATCAGTCTCTGGTTCTCTGGTCCTCTGTTATGCTCTGTTATTAGCAGATTGGGTTGTTAATAAATATTTTTTAGCTTTTACTAGAAAGCTCTCACATGGTGTTTTCAGGTCGTCTCTACTGAACCATATGGCCCGAGAACATTCGTTCAGCATCGGGCTGCCAGACAACATTGTCTACTGCAACGAGTTCCTGGACACGCTGCAGAACAAACTGGACAGGTAAGACCAAACCAGTTAGCACCTCTAAACCGCCAGAAACCAGACTCTAGGTCCCACTGAGACCAGACTTTACAATAGATCATAGTCCAGCTGGATGAAACTCAGTCACCGAGTCTCCCGTGTGTGTTCTGGCATTCTCCAGTGGTACCCTGTAGGTAATGTTTTACATTACTCTTTTTATTGAATATTAATAATTGTATATAGACATTCATTTATAATGGCTAATAACTAGACTTGCTCCTTATAAAACTCAACAACAACCAATCACTGATAATAAATACAAATACTTCCTTCACTGAACTGAGCTACAGTCAGGTTCTGTGTTACTTTGGACTGACCCACTGAGGCGTGTTCATACTGAGCGTTTGTAAGCAGCAACATGTGATGAACAAAGAAATTATGTTTAGAGTGTTTTCTGGTGTCTGGATAAGTTAGAAAGACAAATCACAATGGTTGTGTGTTGGAATTCCAAAAGGTGCCGGGTTAGATGTTAGTTTAGCACCAATCCTTAAACATGTCTAAAATTCTTTCACAAGAAGTTTATGAAAACCATAAATAAACTGCAAATCATTTACAGTGAAGCTTATCAGTCTTAGCCATGTTATGCTAATGCTTATGCTAACTGCTAAACCCAGTACATGTCTTTTGTTACAGTCCTTGCAAAACGGTTGGTCCTTGAAGGGAAGGGAAGCTGGAAAGAGGCCCTTCAGCTATATCCAGTTGTGTCCAGTTGGGTCTCAGTTATGTTTAGTTGGCTGCACTTTAGAAGAAGGAGACTAGTTGCTTCTCGGTTGAAGAGGTTAGCAAGCGGTCTACCAGGTGGCTCTCTTGGAGAAACTCTCCTTTGTTTAAGAAGATTCCAGATTCAGGATTGCTCATACAAAACAGAACAGAGAGAAATGGGTTGTTCTGGAGATTGGTGTGAGCGAGTTGAAGTTACCAGGCTTTGTTCTCTGGTGAGGTCTGGAGGAAAGCATAGCTGCTGTTCCTTGGAGTCTGGGGGAGGGAGGAGCTACCTTGATCCTCCAGGATCAAAGCAGGGAGTGATGTGACCTGGTCAAAAGTCTGGATGGAGGAGAGGCAGATTCAGGGGAGTCAGGAGTTTATCTAGAAGCTGGTCGAAGTTGGTGGGAGTGGCTGCCTGGAAAGGAAGTTTGATCTCTTGCACAGTAAGAGTGTCAGTTTTAATGAGTGCATGGTTCGCTGTCGTCCTAACATTGCTGTTCTCCTTCAGTCTGCAGTGTTTGTACTGTGAGAAAATATTTCGGGATAAAACCACGCTGAAGGATCACATGAGGAAAAAAGCTCACAGACGGATCAATGCCAACAATCGGGAATATGACCGCTTCTACATCATCAACTATCTGGTAAAGACAGGAAGCACTCCGGGTTAAATTCCAGGTTTTTGTGATGTTAAACAATGAAACCACAGCAAATAGTTTTCAAACTTTCCAAAATTTAATGTGACTTTTAATATTCTGAACGGTTTGCACAGGGGTTTACTAAAATAACTGATATGTCTTTATTCTCTTAGAATGAACCATTTGTATCTACTTGCCGTGGGTCCACATACATGAGGCACCGGACATATTTGTGCCACCATTTTTTCTACAGTGTCTCTGAAGGGACAAACAAGTCTGTGTGAAGCGAGAACCTTCTGTGCTTAGAAACTGTTGTACCGGCTTTGCTTTCTAGTTGCTGCAACACTGGGATAAGTAACGCTTTAAAAGGCGCATAGAAGAAGACACATGCACCGTCCACACACAGATGAAGACACCCATATCCACCGCAAATTCACAACTGTTCTATACCCACCTTAACCACTAGATTATTCATCATCACTGAATATCATCATCATCATTCTAGACCAACCAAAGCAACAAGACAGAATTTACTCACTAATTTAATTACTAACAGAACTTTGTAGAAATACCACACAGCTCAACGGTGACCAAGCCTTTCTCAAGTCTGGACTTTCAGGAGAAAAATATTGACTTTCAAACAAACACAACAGAAACTATTTACATATTTACGCTTTTTCCTTCAGATGTTTTTTTTTTGTTTGTTTGCTATTTAGTTATTTATGCTACTACACTGCCCAAAAAATGAAGTTAACACTTTAACAACACATCTTAAATCTTGATTAATGAAATATTCCAGTTGAAAAGCTTTATTTATTACTTAGTAGAACGTGTTGAGAACAATTAATCAAAAGAAATCAAAATTATTAAGCCCTGGGGCAGGGGTCTGGATTCAGAATCATGCTCAAAATAAATGTGGAAGTTCCTTCCACACATCTACCACGCTGAACTTCCGTAGCTCACCTAAAGGGGCCGCTATCCATCACAATACACTCCGCAGAGCCACACTAACTGTTGCTGAGACAGTGATGATATAAGTGAAAGCACCCAGAGGTGCCGGAGACCCAGCAGAGTTTTAAGGGTTAAAAGTGAAAATAAAATTCTTTCTAATATTTATGTAAATGTCATTTTACCATCTGCATGTTTTCAGAGGAGATCATGTCTGATTTCTTTACGCCTGGTTTTTTTGCATCCTGTCTGAGATGTATGTAGAGAAAATCTGAGGTGGAAATTTAGCAGCATTGTTGTTTGTTCTTTAGGAACTGGGGAAAACCTGGGAGGAGGTTCAGAGTGAAGACGACCGTGAGATGGTTGATGATGATGATGAGTGAGTATCCTCACCAGGAGCTTCGGGGGTTGGATTTTATCTCATCTGCCTTATTGTCCTCAACACATCCAGAGTAGATGTTTGATCTTCCTCCCAGATTCTCCTCCAGCTGACTGACATGTCTGTTCTCTACAGAGACTGGTCAGACTGGAGAGCTCATCCAGTTTCTGCTGTGTGTCTGTTCTGTGACCAGCAGTCAGAGACCATGGATCAGATCTACACACACATGAAGGTAAAAACTGGTCACATGACTTTTACACACCTGAAGTTAAACCAAGCTGGAAGTCAGTTTAGTTCTCCCATCAGTGATGAGAACGCCAACATGGGCTCCATTCAGCATTTCAGATGTATAATAAACATGACGGGTTCATAATAATAATCATCATTTCTTTGGCAATTTTCTAAACATGTTCATGCAGCAGCAAGTAAAACCACTGCAAACCAAAACATAACAGAATTTAACTGTGGCACAGCAGTTCAGTGAGTGAATAAAATCAGAAAGGTTCTCTGATAAAAGAAGAGACTTAAAGAAGACTGTGCTGCCTGATCTCTTTAGACAGTCCTGGAGCCTCATTTATCGAACTGTGCGTAGCAAAGCGAACTACACGCGGCGTCTGCGGTGCAAAAAGCAAATGCTGTGCACAAAAACTTTCAGATCTATCAAAGCATGCGCACGTACGTCCTACACCGGTTTCCGTTTTTAAATCAGAATCAACTCTAAAGCGGCGCACGTGAGGGAACGCCTTGCCCCGCCCACATGGTGGCTATAATTGTTCAGGTGGACGCCTGCAATACAAATTAATCACATCATTTCCATGATGGCTTGGGAGGGAAAAAGAGGGGAGAAGTGGAATTTTTCGGGGTGTGAGACAGAGATCCTGATGGACCACGTTGGAAAATGTAAAAATGTTTGATTGGTGGGCACGGCGTGGGCATTACTGGTTAGGACTGTATCGATTAGACAATAAAAATAGTCGACAATGAATTTACCCGTCGACTATTGTCAGGAAAAAAAATAAATAAATAAATAATGCAGAGTGAGACATCGTCTTCTTTCTCTCTCTGCTGAGAGTTACACATGTGCAGTAAAGTCCGGCAGGGGAAAAATGTGGCGGCCGACCGGGAAGCAAAACGGCAGCAGAGGACGTCAAAAGTCTGAAATGACTTCACATGAAACTTAGAAAATAAATTAAATACATGTGACATTTGTAAAGCGGACCTTGTGTACCACGGAAGTACGTCTGCAATGCTCGAACATTTAAAGAGGAGGAACGTCAGACTTACATAACAACCTCATGCAAGATTTCAAAGCTGAAAGTGACATAAGATCCATTTAATAATGATGAGATACATAATCCGATTGGTCGACTAGTCGTTTTAATAGTCGGTGACTATGAAATGAAGGAAATGAAGACTGTCTTGACAAAAATTGAGACAACAATTACAAAAGGATTGTGTTAAGATAGATGGACGGACGGACGGATGGATGGATGAAAGAACGGACAGATGGATGGATGGACGGATGGATGGACAGACGGACGGAAGGATGGATGGATGGACAGACGGACAGAAGGATGGATGGATGGATGGACGGATGGATGGACAGACGGACGGAAGGATGGATGGATGGATGGACAGACGGACGGAAGGATGGATGGATGGATGGATGGATGGATGGATGGATGGATGGATGGACGGACGGATGGATGGATGGACAGACGGACGGAAGGATGGATGGATAAATGGATGGATGGACGGATGGATGGACGGATGAATGGATGGATGAAATCCACCTCTTGTATGTTTCAGCGTTGCATCACTTCTAGACCTCCAGTCTGTCCCACTCTGCTGGATCTCAGCATAAATGACCAAAGCTTCCTTTTCGCATCTTCTTTTACTGGTAGATGTTGGCAGCAGACTCTCCACCTCATCATTTCCTTCATTTTATTCTTTGCTGTTGGTGTTGCATATTCCTGTTTTCCCAGATTCTGTGCGTACGCCATGATCAGAGTTTGTGTGGTGGTAGGAACATTCTCCCGCCAAGTTATGTTTTATAAATCCCAATAGTTGAATATATTTGGCGTACGCCGGTTTTTTAAATGTTTTAGAAATGAGACCCCTGGTCTTAAACAGAATCTCTGGAAGAACTAAAAGTCCTCTTAAGAAGATCTCTGAGTTTGTTCATGATTCATGTGGTTTAGAGACATTTGAAAAATAAGAGGTTTGAAAGACCACAAAGGAAAAAAAATATTCTAAATAAACTGGCTCTGAGGTATACACACCTATGTGTCATCAGCAGTAGAAACATCTGGTCTGACTCTGGTTGTTTTGTAGGAATCTCACGGCTTTGATCTCCATAAACTGAAGACAGACATGAGTAAGTAGACCGATCCCACTGCTTCATTAACGCATTCATACCTCAGCATTTTCTCCTTGTTAATGAAACACACTCAGTCCTCCTGGTGCTTTATGGCAGATAGCTGCTCCAACCCCAGTATCCCCCATTTAGTCATGAAGAAAAAAATCTGGAATCACCTTCTGCTCACGAGGAGGAGCGATGGTTTGTTTCCCAGCTTCTAAAGACCAAATATCAAACACTGAACCCCAGGTTGCCCCTGATGCATCAGTGTGACAAGAAGAAAACGTTCATTTATGTTTGATGAAACAAACATTTCTCGTACTTGTGCAGGTGTTAATATGAAAAATTAGTCTGAAACAAGGAGTTCAACATGAAGCTGGACAAAAGATGCTGGTTGTTCCCTGTCAGCTCTGACATTTAGAGTACATCTGTGACCAGAAAAAACAAATCTAAACCAGATCCCACACAGGAGGACAGAAGAGGGATGAGTGGATTCAACTCATACAACCATAGACTGTATATAAAAGATGGGCGGAGGTTAGGTTTCTAAAGAGCTGAATTGAAGCTCATTGGGCGGTTCCCACCGTCGCCATCTTGGCAACGTCACGCATGTTGTCATTCCCGGAAAATCCAAGAATGGGCAAAGAGGTGGAGCTGAGAGGGGGACTGTGAAGGTGGGGGTGGATGATTGACACCCATCAAACTCCGAGCTGCCTGTAGCTAAGAGCTAACCGAGCTAACCCGGAGCTAACCAGCAGCTAACCAGTAGCTAACCAGCTAACTAAGGTATGCGGGCTAAAGCTATGGCTAAAAACCGCGGTTGTGCTGCACTCTACCTTCTTTCTGGGGATTTGTTCTGTTTTGGAGCCCCTAGTGGACGAGGGGGGAACCGCAATTTTTTAGCACTTCTGCATAGGCTTCACATTTTACCACTGGAGGTTGCTGCTTGCATACAACTTAGATTGGACCAGGAGCACTTTGATTTGGTTCTGGTCCAGTGGGACAGGTACGTGTTCAGTTAAAGATGGTGTCAGTTTGTGAGACCTGAGGAGATGTTACTCTTCTACGGTAGATGGACAGGTGGACAGTTGGACTGTTGGACATGGTTTTTGTTTTTTGCGACAGACAGAAATGTGTTAAACCTTTGTATGTTCGGCTGACCAAAAGTACACTTTTAAAAATCCATGCAAACACTTTAAACTGACTGGTCATGTGATCAAAGATCTGAAACTCTTATCAACTCCCGCATGCGTCTGATCAGCTACAATCAAATGAAAATTACTTAAAATGAAACTGAAAATTTTAAAGATCAGATTAAATCCTGATTTCATTCATCATCTGACAGAATCACCCTTCAGGAAACATCTAGACATCTGAATGACTCTGCTATCCTCCCATGTACACTGGGACAACATGGTCTTCCAGTCAAATGTCCTGGTCCCACTGAAGCCTCAAACTGGTCCCATTCTGTCCAGCTGATCCTGATCAATGACGATTATTGGTTGTTATTTGTGAAGCTTTCGGAAAAGTTTTGAACATGATTTACCAACGAAGTCCTGTCCTCCCAGACCTTAGATTCTACCAACAAGTGAAGCTGGTGAACTTCATCCGGCGGCAGATCCACCAGAGCCGTTGCTACAGCTGCCAGGAGAAGTTTGACAGCAGAGACGAAGTCCTGCATCACATCGTGTCCAAGGACCACATCATGACTCTTCCAGAGATGTCCGTCTGGGACCAGCCTCAGTATGTTCCACTTTATCGTCCACTTCTATGCTCTACATACCACAATCATCCTAAAACCCTCTCATCTCCCGTTCTTCCTAAAATCGTCTCATGTATCGGCTTGTCCTATGTCCAGGTCCATGTCCGAGACTGGCCCACCAGGTATTGATGGAAAGACAACCACGCCTATGAATGAAATAATAATAATTACTTACATTGCCTTGTTGATTTATATGTACTCGTCTCATAAACTTAAACCAACACATCCTCCGTGTCCCTTTATTCTATACGTAGCAGAAACCTGGACTCATGTAGATGATTAAGAATATCATTTTAGGAATACAGCTTAAAGTGAAACTGATAATAATAATAAGTAACATTAAGAAACCTTTATTAGTCCCTCAGTGGGGAAATTGCTTTGCTGCAGCAGTACAGGTGCAGTAGCAGAAGCACGCAGGTGATATAAAAAAGAACACAGAAAAATATTAAGTAATAACAAGTACAGTATATGGTCTGACAGGTATTCAAAAGAAATAAATGACCAGATAAAATGTCTTTACACTGGAACAAATATATAACTAACTAACTGCTGGTTTCTGCTGTGGGTGGTGATCTAAGAATGCCTGAAACAGGGCGGCTCAGGGCGAGCAAAGCAGTCTACGCCTCTCTCTCCTGCTCTTCCATCTCCTCTCACACACTCCTCCACTGGGGATGGTGGACCAACCTGGTCTAACATATTAAGATCCACTCAACTGGTTGATTTTTTTAAAGAGCTCACAGATAACAAGGTGACTAAAAAAAGACATTTCTAGTATATTCCTGCAGTTTAAAAGGTTCTCTTTATAAAATAGTAAAGCCTAATTAGCCTGCTTGTAGTTACATGCATCCATAAGTAGATCTGTTTTATCATGATGCAGTTAAATAAAAATGGTACAGAATGTAGATTTTACAGTATTTTGAAAGGTCGTACTCTAAAAACTAACAAGCAGTAATTAAAGGTTTTTAAGGAATGCACCAATGAAAACCATCAACAGTAAATATTCTAGTAAACCCTGTAATACTGAAAAGGTTCCAGGATCTTTCAGATGCAGTCAGATTATGTCTAAAGTGGAACTGAAGGATCTCATATGCAGCCTCACCAATGATATAGGCTCCTGTGTGACTAGCAAGTACCCAAAGTTATTTATAGATTATAAAACATTGTCCATTTTTACTGTTAAAACTTATTTCCAGGATCAGTGTGGCGGCACCATTGACACATGAAGCAGGACCAATGCACCGTCTACATGTCTGACAGAAACCACCCAGCAGTAGAGAAACCCGTCATGCTAGCTAACTAGCATGTATAGCTAGCTAAATTGTTAAATGGCCAACTTGTAACTCCTGTTTTAAAGGTGGCATCACCTGGTCTTTTCATGCATCCTCTAAGTGTTTTTAAATATCTTTTGAAAATTTATTAAACAAAAAACATCAAACATAGAGCTTGTTCTGACCAATTGCTCATACCACAACTTTGTCTCATGAGAGTTCGTGCAAGCTTTTGACTGATGTTAATGAGGTGCATGCTGATTGGCTGCAGGGAGGCCAGAGTGGGAAGGGGGGCTGGCCCAGTGCGTGCACAGTGCATCCGACTCCAAAACATCAGCTTAGTGACGGCGAGCTAACCTGACCAAGCAGCAGCTTACGGAATTCAGCCATTTATGTTAATGTTTGAACCAGACTCTGAGCCTAAGAAAGGAGATACTGAGAAGCACGTTTACAACCAAATGTTTACAATAATTTACATGGCAGAGCACTTCACCCCGCTTATAAAAAAAGAAAACACGGGGCTCGTTTGTACATTTGTACATTGCACTAGGCTCATTCCTTAGCATTAGCATTAGCATTAGCATTAGCTGCATCAGTAGTAAAGCATGACTTTATATCATTTTATTCAAGAGGGGCTGGCTTATCCAAATAGCCTCCTGTGATGACAAAATCCCAGGAGCAAATTAAAATCATGCGTTTGCAAGAGTTTACCGTTGTGGGTGATTGTGCTATGAACAAAAGGCCCAGACGGAAAAACTCAACCGTCTTCACAAGAAAGGCTTTCAGGGAAGTTAACACTTCGGTCCAACAGCAATACACGTTTTAGCTTAAAAAAGTGAAATTTCTCTGTGATGACTCCTTTTATCAAGCAAAATGAAAATAAACTCCACCCAAACTTGATTTATATCTGACCCAGTGTATACTACAGTTCATCACCACTGGCACCGGCGGCCACCGCCAGTCTCTCCTCCTTCCTCCCTTCCCCTCATTCACCTGCTGGCCGCCTCCATCACCTGCAGCTGATTCTGATGCTGCTGAGGAAACTCCACCGCTAGCAGCAAAAAGTTGTGTAATTTTAACACATTTAGCGGCATCTGCCTGAAGAGCTTGCCTCTTTCTGTCTCCATTTTTTTCGGCGCCTCCTTTACGTTTTTTGTTCTCCATCTTATTCTGTCTCTTGCTGAATGATTGACTGACATGACAACCGTGGCCCAAGAGGGAGGGGCATCGGCCCTCGGCTGTAATTGGTCCAGCCCAGAATCAATCATGACTAGTGGGTCAAACTATCAGATTACCATTAGTACCATTAGTAGCCTAAAAAATATAAATGAATTAAAAACAAACCGGGTGCCCGGTATGCCCGATGGCCAGTCCAGCACTGCCTTTGTCCCAGCTTATCCTAAAACTGTCTCACATCCTGGGGCTCATCTTAAAACTATCTCATGTCCCAGCTCGTTCTAAAACCGTTTAGTCTCGGCATGTCCTAAAACCTTCTCGTGTCCTCGTGGCTTATTTGAAAACTCTCTCAAACTGTGTCACGTTTCTGCTCGTCCTAAAACCAACACACAGGTCACCAAGCCCTGACATTAACAAGTAACATTAGACAAAGGTCTAAACCTGACTAAAGTTGTCCACCTTCTCTGCAGGTACTACTTCCCCACGTATGAGAACGACGCTCTGCTGTGTACGTTGTCTGAAAGTGAGGAAGACGATGGCGATGAGACGAAGCGCAGAGAGGACATCCCGGTTATAGCAGAGGACGTTTCTAATCTCAGGGCTCTGAAGGAGACCAGCGTCCTCAACCAGCTGCTGAAGAACAGAGGATCCTGCAGCTGATGGATGGATGGATGGAGTTTCTCTTCATCTGACTTGGTGTGCATCATAGTTTCCATGGAGACATGAACAGTGTTCTCTGCTATGCAGCTGATAAATATCCACCAGGAGGCTGTTCTCCATTCAGCTGCAGCGAATCTACGACTTGTGTTGGGTAATAAAGAGGAGCAGAACCTTCTGGTCTGAATCCCTAATTATGTTTGAATATTTCACCGTCTGATAAGAAGCATGCTGAGTAAATGTACACGTATGTGATTCCATGTTCAGATTCCTTTCAACATTAGCATAGAACAGATCTATAAATAATAAGCAGACAGAAAAACTATGTGTACAAACGGGGGGGGGGCAAATCTTTGTTAATGGTTGAACTCACTATTTTAAGTTTGAATGTCCAGGGTTTGAATGTGAATGTCAAGAGAGTAAAATGCTGAAAGTTGATACTCTGGCAAAAAGCAGATATTGTATTAATTCAAGAATCTCATAATTCAAGCAGATATTTCTAAAATGCAAAGCAGACAATATGGGATGGTTTCCTGTTCTAGCAGCAGCTCTAAATCTAACGGAGTCATTGTCATGTTTAAAAGGGATCTGCCTGCTAAAACTGAGACAACTCACCGCGACTGCTCAGGGCCGCTGACATGTTTTTACATCAGTATATGACACAAAAAAAAAGATGTCTAAAACCACACGCTCGATCAGGAAGTGGTCACCTGAGGCAGAGGATGCTCTGAGAGACTGCTTTGACATCACTGACTGGGATGTACTGCTGAGACAACATGGTGAGGACATAGAGGAGCAGACTCACTGTCTGACAGACTACATCAACTTCTCGCTGGACGTAGTCTCCCCCAATAAGACTGTCCGTTGTTATCCAAATAACAAACCTTGGATAACACAAGATGTCAAAGCTGCCCTCAACAGGAAGAAGGTGGCTTTCATGAACCATGACAGGGAGGCAATGCAATTAGCACAGCGGGAGGTGAAACAATGCCTGAAGGTGGCGAAGGACACCTACAGAACGAAGGTGGGGGATAAACTGCCCCAAGTGCAACAGGTCTAGGACCCCCTACAGTTTGCCTATCGCGCAGGTCTGGATAAGGGGCACAGTGAGGATCCTCTTCTTGGATTTTTCAAGTGCCTTCAACACAATCCAGCCCCTGATGCTTCTGGACAAACTGAGGGAGATGCAGGGTGACCCCTGCTTGGTGTCCTGGATTGGTAACTACCTCACAGAGAGACCGCAGTACGTCAGGCTAAAGGACACCACATCTGACACTGTTATTAGCAGCACAGGAGCACCCCAGGGGACGGTGCTGGCCCCCCTCCTCTTCACACTCTACACCTCAGACTTCTGTTACAACTCAGAGCTGTGTCACATCCAGAAGTTTGCAGATGACACATCGTGGGGTGTATCAGGGATGATGGAGAGGACGAGTACAGGAATCTAGTCAGTGACTTTGTCACCTGGAGTCAGATGAACCATCTCCAGCTTAACACTTCAAAGACTAAGGAGCTGGTTATTGACCTCAGGAAGTCCAGCCCACAACCACGTCCAGTGACCATCAGGGACGATAAGGTGGAGATTGTAGACAACTACAGGTACCTCGGGTTGTGGCTGGATAACAAGCTGGACTGGACATGCTGTACAGATCACCTGTACAAGAAGGGCCAAAGCCGTCTGTACTTCCTGCGAATACTGGGATCTTTTAACATCAGCAGGAAACTCCTGTGGATGTTCTATCAGTCTGTGGTGGCTAGTACGCTTTTTTATGCTGTTGTCTGCTGGGGGAGTAACATGACAAAAAGGTGTGCTAACAGGCTGGAAAAACTCATCAGGCGGGCGGGCTCTGTGGTTGGCATGAAGCTGGTGCATGTGAGGCTCCACCACACCTCCACCATGTCTCCGCTGCTATTCGTGGCGGTTCTAGTTAATGGTTTGGTTCCCACCGGGTCTGCTGCAGCGTGTTAGAAGCATTGCAGAGGCGGAGAACGCACCCAGAACGGGTCAAACTTAGCAGTTCAGATAGGGGCAGACAGGGAATCAGACACGGGAGCAGTATAAAAACGTCCAGTATCTTTCAAAATAAAAGAGCTGCTCAACTGTGTAAACATTACATCATTTATCTGTTTTTTTTTTTGTTTTTTTTTCTCCATCATGCACGACGAGACGTTTATCCTGGAAGTGGAGAATCACAAGATTCCCCAATTCTCCTGTGAGTTTTTGACCTGCTGGGCGCTGCGCACCTGACACGCCCACAGTGTGGATTGACGCGCCACGGAAGTCGGAACAAAACAATGGCACAGCCATAACGTGGCACACATGCACCCAGTGGAAATAAGAGTAACAGACAAAAGTTCAGTTAGAAGAAATAAGAATAAAAAACTTGTTGAGCCCAGTACCACAAAGAATCACTAAAAACCAGCAGAGTGGATTGTAAAACCAGTGTACTCACGCAGCAGCTGCTGAACCATAGATACATAATTAGTCCATCCATGCTTATAGCCAGAAAAGATCAAGGGAGGGGAAAAACAAGACGATAGAAAGGGGACACTGCAGATCCTCAGAGTGTCTCCTGTCACTGGACATTATTTAATGACTGGTGTTTCTTTTTTGGCAGCCATATCTGTCAAAAGCATGTTACCCTTATATGCTACTCTATGATCACTAATAAATACACATTTTACAGCTTTTGTACATAAAAACCTAAAATATGTCCCAGTCAGAGTACATTCTGAGCCTTTAATGGCTGTTTGGTTCATCGAATTAGAGCCCTGTTGTCTCATGAGGAGGGGCCAAACCAACAATAGTGAGGCATCTCTGCCACACAGGAGACCTAGTGGACAAGGGACGGAGACAAGATAATTGTTTAGAAGTCTTTTAATGGACAATGTGCTCTCAAGTTTTTGATATTTTAAACAAAAAGCATCACTCCTCAACCCAGCCAGCTGCAGAGAGGAAGGTATGTAATGCTGGTTTTTTATCTTTTTAATAATAATAAAAAGTTTTAATTCAGAATTATGATCTAGAACATTGTAGAGACGATCTAGAACAGCATTTAGAAGTGCATTACATGCTGCATTTACTGACCACTGGACAGTTGTTTAGCCAAGGGAAAGCCAGCTAACTAAATATTTGTAAGCATTGTAAAAATGGGCAGATTTTTGTTTTTTTTGTCCTGTCCAGCATTTTTAAACAGAATGATGGTCTGGCTGCTGTGCCAAGAGGAGCTTTATGGGTATAAGGCTCCTCTTGATAATCTCTTTTTTTATTCCTTTATTTGTTTAAATATATTGTTTTATCTTATTTATTTGGTATTATGGAATTTATGTAATCTTGTTGGACCTGACCGGAGGAGACAGGAGGAAAAAAAAGAACAGTAATAGAGAGAAATAGTAGAGACAAAGATACAGTGGATAGAAGCAACAACCCTTCAATCCAACCTAACACCATGCCGACAACCAGCTGCTACACCTGTACAGGAACACAACAGAGAATTTCTTACAGCTTTTACAGGTAAACTAAGCAGACAATCATCAGTTCCCATCAGCCCTCACTAATGGGAAACATGAGAAATTGAGAAGTATTCCTGCAGATTTCATCACCTCTGATATGAGATGCTTTCTTTTGTCTGAGGTTTTTTGGTGAATATAGTCATTTCTGAAGTACCTATGGTGGACTTGTTAACTTCAAGGTGTCCAATTATTCACATTTCCTGCCACTTTTTCTGCTGCTAAAGAATCCCTCCGTATATTATACATTAAATCTGGAGAAAGTTTACAGTTCCTCAACTGTGTCCCATTTTGAGAATTCTCTTTTCTTCTTCCATAGCATTTATAGTTATAGTTTCAAAATGGTGCCTGTGTGTGTGGTGTGCCATCTACTGCTCAATACTTTGTGTATTTATGTGTTGTTTTTAACTTACATGTCACCTCCACATTGACGTTTGATCCCCAGATACTCTTGTTGCTTAGTCTTTTTGCTGACTTATTGGTGCAGTTTGATTACAATGTACACAATTTGCAGCATATATCAATATATATATATATATATATATATATATTTTTTTTTTCTTTTTTCTTTTTAGCATATATATTTTTATCTCAGCGGCTTTTCACTCGCCTGCAAATCACTCTGCTGAGAGCTGAAGAATGACCAAAATGAGTTTTCTCCGCAGTGTCTTCTTTTCCTTCAGCTGCTCAGTAATGCAGTAACAGAGTTACAGCATTAAAAAAGTAATTAATTACTCGGAAAAGTAAGTACTGCATTACTTTAAAAAAAAAAGTTCAAATATGTTCCCTTTAACGGAAATCCATCTGCATGCTCATTTATTCATAATAAAAACCTAAATATTAGATCTGACTAATGAATGAAACAGAAACCTAATAAAAAAAATGATTAATGCCAGTCTACAGCGTCAGTTATGCTCGTAATTTGGTTAGTTTTCAGGGAGCTTAGCTATCTGCCACTTGATGCATACCGTAACAGGTGTATTAACCACATGGAGAAGGTGCAGCAAGGCTCAATGCAGCAAAAAAAAACCCAAAAACATTTCCATCATTGCTTTTGACATAATGCCAGCTTTTGTGGGGGGAAAAACACACACACACACACACACACACAATAAATAAATACCCAAGTGTTTCCTTATGCTATTTGTAAAAAGAGAAGGTAGTAATTCACTAGGTTAAATTTTCCTTTATATTCCATTTCAAACAAACAAGCAGTAAATAGCAAAGGGAAAGTAATCTATTACCCATGCACCCAGAAATAGATATGCACCCCCCAGTAAATGGTCCCAGCATTTTTTACTGTTTGGGAATATATTCAAACCATATACATCTAATTATTATGATTAGGCAATTTTATTTTCAACAGGCTGCTAGCTGTTGTTGGTAAGTTCTCAAGGGTTGTGAATGTTCTCTACAGGCTGTCACTACACACCTTGAGAGGGGGTACTTTTTTCTGCAGGAGTGCTGTTTTCAGCACAACACCGGCTGATGCTGAAGCGGATCGCCCAATTTAAATAGAGTGAAAACTAATAAATGGTTTGGACTTAGCATCCTGACACAACACAGCAACTGTTCTACTCAAACATTGAGTGTATTACCCAGTTTTCAGCTAGGCGATTAGTCCACGTTTTCAACAGTGGTCAACAATAAAAATAGTCGACAACAAATTTAACCCCCGACTATTGTCTGCAAAAAAAAACTAATAAAAAAAACTACAGAGTGAGACATCGTCTTTTTTCCTTATCCCTGCTGAGAGTCGCACCTGTGCAGTAAAGTCTGCCAGGGGGAAAATATTCACATTCAGCTTACAAAACAAATTAAATACATGTGAGATTTGTAAAGTACATCTGCAATGCTCGAACATTTAAAGAGGAGGCACATCGGACAACCTCATGCAAGATTTAAAAGCTGAAAGTGGAATAAGTTGTCATTTAATAATTATGAGATACAAAATCCGATTAGTCGACTATTACATTTAATAGTTGGTGACTAATCATCTATCAGAATAGACATTCGTTGCAGCCTCAGATTCAGCCACATCACTCCGCCTGCTCTCCACTGTAGCAGCAGCACAACTCAGAACAGATGTGAAACTTATGTTCATCCAAAACAAAAACGAATCTTGTCTTACAGTAGTAATGCACTTGTCTAATAATAGTCATTTATCCTCAGTAACGGTGTTGAAACAATGGAAAGAGCAGTTAGTAACGTTAGTAACGGCGTTTATTTTAAGGCCATTTCTCCCATCACTACTCATTAAATACTCATTTTGAGTTTTCACTTTGCTTTAGGGACCACAAAAAGGTTAACTAATGGTTGGTTGATGAGATAAGGATTGATTACTCATGAAGTACTGCAATCTGGGATCTTATGTGCAGAACTACTTTTGATCAAGATTAGTCTGTAAATAAATAGTAAAACAGAGTTGGTATGGATTTGGTACTGTTGTCCAACTTTATAATATGAACCACTCACCAGAAAGGAGATAAGAGACTTATAATTAAGCAATAATTAATTAATCTTTAGCTTTTTAATCATTAATTAATCATTAGTCCCTGATTAGATGTCAAGTCATTTTATGACTAACTGAGCATTAAGTAATAATTTAATCATTAGCCAATCATTAGTCCCTGATTCATTCCTCATTAGTTACTGAGTAACTAAGCCTATTTTGTGGCCCTTATTGTAAAGCATTATCATTCTCCTTATACATCAGCTTTTTGTTGATGACATTAGTTATGAATTCCTAATATTTCTCGGGAACACAACTCATATAATCATTTCCATCTAGAAACAAACATAATTATCTATCAAAAGCAACAAAATCTTTATAAAAAGGAGGGTGTGTAACTAACTGATTGGCAGGAGGAAAAAGTCCATGTTGGCAAAAGTTATCTGGGTATCAAGTATTAAGTACGGATACCAGGGACTTTTTGGTTGACCATGACAAGTCAGATTAAAATCCCCTCCATGCTCAGAAGATTGTCAGCACAAGCAAACCAGTTACCATCCATCGGTTCATTTCCTATATATTTCGCTTAGTCCCCTTGCTGGAGCTGATGGAGTCTGTTCCAGCAATCAGCTGGAAAGAGGCAGGGTACACCTCTCAGGTCAAACTCACTGCGCTTTAATTTGTTTTCTTATTTCTCTTGAATACAATCAATAATCAAATTTTTGTTTGATCTAAATATTCATAAAAACACACTATTCTGAGGTAAATGTTGAGGTATATGTGATCACCTTCACCTCTAGTGTGTATTGAGAGTAATAAAAATCTGGAGATTAATCTGGATGTAACCCAGTGTTAATTTGACCATTAGCTATATGTTATTTTTTTGTCAGCTTTATGTTCTTTTGGTATTAAGCCACCACTGCTTTTGCAACTGCTGTACGACAGACTATCTACGTACACGTACACGTAGATGGCAGTGAGAGCGGACTCAGTGTGCTGCAGCAGAGGAAACGTGAGTGTGTGTGAGCCGGTTGCCTCCTTTGTATACCCTCTAGACCAGAGATTGGCAACCCGCGGCCCTTGATCCCTCTGATGTGGCTCCCTGGCTTTTGAAAATAATTAATGTGTATTCAAATAAAATGTATTCTTAAACTTGAAGCCGTGTGTCTGAAAGAAGTGAAAACTTTCCTGAGCAGCAAAGGGCTCATACTTCCTGAGTTGGAACAGCCAGAGTGGCTGGAAAAGCTACTTCATGGTAGACATGACAGCACACCTGAACATATTGAACACAGCTCTTCAGGGGAAAGGACGCACAGCTCTGCATGTTGGAGGAGGTTTTGGTATTCGAGCGCAAGCTGACAGTGCTTGCCAGAGATTAACAGAAAGGTTCACTGTCTCACTTCCCCAGTTTGAGAGAGTTCAAAGAAGCTCACATGATAAATTCAGAGTATTTACATTCTGCAATCACTGCAAACGTCGCCAGGGAAACAATTCTGTTGAGAGGATAAAAAAACTACATTATTCTTCTCTGTCACTCCCCTAAGCCTCCATCCATCCTAAATACAGCTGCATTGGCAGCTGTGAATTAAACTAATCTTGAGATGGAAATGGCTGACATAGCAGACAAAGACAAATGAGTGTCCAAGTTTAACCCCTTGGCAGCACACCTTGAAGATGCTGCAGTCAGAAGGCCCAGAATCACAAATGGCATGATACTGAAAACCTCCCCAAACCGGACAAACTTGTGTTTGAAACTTGGAAACATTAGGAGGAAAAGGTATGCACTCCTGTTGATCTTTGTATCCACATGTGTAGCAGGTGTTCTCCAACATGAATTTATTGAAAGCAAACATGGCGCACGCCTCACAGATGAGCTTCCAGTCCTGAGTAAAGATGAAGGTAATACAGGTAGATGTTTTTTTTTTTGGGTTTGCTGCTGGTGGATAATTTAAGTTCAGTGTTTTTTCATATATACAAGGAATCATATAGATAATGGGTATTTTCCTTAAAAGTAACCTTCAACCCAACGTCTTTTTTTATTTTTTAAATGTTTTTGTTACATGAAGAAATATAATGTCGTTTTCTCTGCAGTCATTCATTGATTTAATAAATACAACACATTTTGTTTATATAGAAAAAAAAGGCAAAGAACAAAACGTTGTATGCAGTGTTATTTAATTTTCGATGTCAAAAAGGATTTGTGGCTCCCAGTGTTTTCTTTACTGTGGGAAATGGGTCCAAATGGCTCTTTGAGTGGTAAAGGTTGCCGACCCCTGTTCTAGCCTTAAGTCGCCTGCTACTTCTCTGACTTCGGCCTGCTAACCTTAAGTCGCCTGCTACTTCTCTGACGTCAGCCTGCTAACCTTAAGTCGCCTGCTACTTCTCTGACGTAGGCCTGCTAACCTTAAGTCGCCTGCTATTTCTCTGACGTCAGCCTGCTAACCTTAAGTCGCCTGCTACTTCTCTGACGTAGGCCTGCTAACCTTAAGTCGCCTGCTATTTCTCTGACGTAGGCCTGCTAACCTTAAGTCGCCTGCTACTTCTCTGACGTAGGCCTGCTAACCTTAAGTCGCCTGCTATTTCTCTGACGTCAGCCTGCTAACCTTAAGTCGCCTGCTACTTCTCTGACGTAGGCCTGCTAACCTTAAGTCGCCTGCTATTTCTCTGACGTAGGCCTGCTAACCTTAAGTCGCCTGCTACTTCTCTGACGTCGGCCTGCTAACCTTAAGTCGCCTGCTATTTCTCTGACGTAGGCCTGCTAACCTTAAGTCGCCTGCTACTTCTCTGACGTCGGCCTGCTAACCTTAAGTCGCCTGCTACTTCTCTGACTTCGACCTGCTAACCTTAAGTCGCCTGCTACTTCTCTGACGTAGGCCTGCTAACCTTAAGTCGCCTGCTACTTCTCAGACGTAGGCCTGCTAACCTTAAGTCGCCTGCTACTTCTATGACGTCGGCCTGCTAATCTTAAGTCGCCTGCTACTTCTCTGACGTCGGCCTGCTAACCTGAAGTCACCTGCTACTTCTCTGACTTCGGCCTGCTAACCTTAAGTCGCCTGCTACTTCTCTGACTTCGGCCTGCTAACCTTAAGTCGCCTGTTACTTCTCTGACGTAGGCCTGCTAACCTTAAGTCGCCTGCTACTTCTCTGACGTCGGCCTGCTAACCTTAAGTCGCCTGCTACTTCTCTGACGTCGGCCTGCTAACCTGAAGTCGCCTGCTACTTCTCTGACGTCGGCCTGCTTACCTTAAGTCGCCTGCTACTTCTATGACGTAGGCCTGCTAACCTTAAGTCGCCTGCTACTTCTCTGACGTCGGCCTGCTAACCTTAAGTCGCCTGCTACTTCTCTGACTTCGGCCTGCTAACCTTAAGTCGCCTGCTACTTCTCTGACTTCGGCCTGCTAACCTTAAGTCGCCTGCTACTTCTCTGACGTCGGCCTGCTAACCTTAAGTCGCCTGCTACTTCTCTGACGTAGGCCTGCTAACCTTAAGTCGCCTGCTACTTCTCTGATGTCGACCTGCTAACCTTAAGTCGCCTGCTACTTCTCTGACGTAGGCCTGCTAACCCTAAGTCGCCTGCTACTTCTCTGACGTCGGCCTGCTAACCTTAAGTCGCCTGCTACTTCTCTGACGTAGGCCTGCTAACCTTAAGTCGCCTGCTACTTCTCTGACGTAGGCCTGCTAACCTTAAGTCGCCTGCTACTTCTCTGATGTCGACCTGCTAACCTTAAGTCGCCTGCTACTTCTCTGACGTAGGCCTGCTAACCTTAAGTCGCCTGCTACTTCTCTGACGTAGGCCTGCTAACCTTAAGTTGCCTGCTACTTCTCTGATGTCGACCTGCTAACCTTAAGTCGCCTGCTACTTCTCTGATGTCGGCCTGCTAACCTTAAGTCGCCTGCTACTTCTCTGACATCGGCCTGCTAACCTTAAGTCGCCTGCTACTTCTCTGACGTCGGCCTGCTAACCTGAAGTCGCCTGCTACTTCTCTGACGTCGGCCTGCTAACCTTAAGTCGCCTGCTACTTCTCTGACGTCGGCCTGCTAACCTTAAGTCGCCTGCTACTTCTCTGACGTCGGCCTGCTAACCCTAAGTCGCCTGCTACTTCTCTGACGGCGGCCTGCTAGTTGTGGAGTGGACTGTATGTGGAGAGGGACTGCCATCTTGCCAGTGTCAGTGGTGGGGATGAGACTGCGACTGCTCTGTCCTTCTCTTCTGGATCACTTGAGTATTTCTATCAGGATCGAAAACCACATTTATCATAGAGCTCTATGTGCACATATACTATTTCTTTCTTTTGCTGGCCAGCAATTACTTTTTTAATGCTCGGAGAAGCTATTGGACATTTGGGCTTTGATGCCCATGAAGCATCACTTTCATATTAAAGACTTCTCTGGATTTTTTTTTTCTTTTTGTTTCTGAACTGAGAGAGGACTCAAACATTAAATATCTTCATTTGGTTAACATAAGGTCCAGACAAAATATTTTCCCAGCCAGTACTTCATATTTCATGTGTGAGAAGGTACATCAAGTTGTGACAAGTTTCCTTTTAATTCAGGAGTTTTGTGTTTGGGATATTAGAAATGATGATGTCCAGAGTGTAGTTTGCCTATTTTCTCTTGGACATACTTGCTCCAGTCCAGTAATATAAAAGGAGCTGTGTAGGATAGTAAAATGCTATCAGAACCTGAATAAATTTTTCTTTGTTCTTTTGCAGTATTGTTTCATCAATTATACTTATTTGGAGTAGTTTACATTCTGGTTACATGAACACAGTCTGATCTTTCACGATTTTCTGTCATGATTTGTCAGGTACTCTTTTCATGTGTTTAAACATACACTAATATAGCACACTACCACCATCCAAGAACACATTTATTTATAGTGGTGAACATCTTAAGCTGAATTTTAGGTTAAGCTTCTCTTTGTGATATGGTAAGGTCTTTATCTCAGTATGAGAAATATTCTTGGATGTACTCTTAAGAAATATAATTGTACTGAGATAACCTTTTCTTATATCATGTGCAATGAGCTGGAGCTGGAGGAGGTTAGATTTTTCATCAAAAGAACTGAATATTGACATTTGAGCTCCTGTGTGCATCAAAGGGAAAAACAGAGACAGAACAGCAAATGAGTGAATAGGCTATGAAAGTAAAATTTAACATCCAGCTTGTTGTCGTGGCAGCAGAGATGAGAACTGTTGTTAATAAATCCATAAAATCACACCTGGAAACTGCAGTAGAACAACAGCATGGCTCCATTGAAACCTGGGAAATGAACTGAACATAATCAGTTTGTGTTTGAGTATAAATGCCTCAGTTGGTTATGAATTAGTTTGCTTGTCAATAATGCAACAAGCGCATCTTGTTTAAAAAGTCTGGCACAAACTCTCTCCAGGACCCCTGAATAGACCTTAGGCTGAGGAGTGTGATCCCCCTTTAGTTGGAGCACACCCTCTGGTCAGCATGCAGTAACAATTTCTCCCATTATCATCTGGATTCAGTCAACTGTTTTTCACTGTTGCGTTATGTCTGTCTGAGACAAAACATCAAGCTGAGTCTCCTGTGTCAATTTGGATGTAAACTTTGTGTTTGGGGGGTCTCTCATGTGGTCTGGAGTCATTGCCAGAGACTTCTTGCTTTCAGTGGTTTAGAAGACAGCCTGAGTGGCTTCACCGCGTTCTTGTTTGTCTTGGATCAGAATCACCTGAAAAACCATCTGGCTGGGAGGATTTATGAAACTTGGGAGAGACGCACAGCTTGAAGACATGCTTTCAGAAGCATAGCAAGAAACGAAGAAAACACTAATAAGTTACAGCATTTATAAAATACTTTGAAGAAAATGTTTAATCATTTTACTAGTGACTGCAATTTTGAATCCTTCTCCTTTAACTACATACTCTTCCAGTTAACAGCTAACTGACCCATATCCAAACTTATTGCTCAAGTTGTCATGCCATTAAAATAATCAACTACACAGTGTTTTCCACATGTGGATGAAAAATTGAAATAATTACAAATGCCCACCAGTTGTTTCCTACTCCTCTGCTCCGGTAACAGTCCTGCAAAGAAAATAAAGGAAGTACTATGGGAGATTTCCCATGGCATCATTAGAGGCAGACTCATAGCAATATTTCTCAAGAGCCAAGTCACAATGTTTCCCCTCCAAACTTTGGAAAAGCTGAGACAGGAATTACAAATAATGGGGCGCCAAGAGCAAATGGATGCAGAGGAGGGTGGGGGTGGTGGGGAGCTACTACAAAAACCTTGTGGTGCTGCATTTCAGCAGAATGACAAAGGAGAAAAGAAGGTCAGAAAGAAAAGAGGAAAAAAAGTCAGTAGAACAAAAAGAGACCAGCATATGTGTTTTTATATGCTCGATGTGTACATGGTTATACACTACAAAAGGTTTTTAAGCTGTGATAATTATAGACCTGAACAAAAGTTGTAAAAAGGCTGTTCATTTCCAGTTTTAAATAATAAATAACTATAACACTTTGCTGTTATTTATTTATTCATTTTATGAACATGTAGCTGGATTTACTGCAGACTTAAGCTGGATTTATTCTCACATGTCATCTAGTTAAGTTTGGTTCCGGCGTCACTGCTGTATGCTCAGTGTAGGTCCGCACAGGCTCGACGCACACGTCTTCCAGACCTGATGTACACCTGTGCTTGCAGCCCGGTTATGTGGAAGTACTTCCTTGTGATTGGTCAGTAGTTGATTACCTGTTTCCAGATTTCTGCAGCTTCTCACTGAATATGTGTGGTAACGGTGGAAGAGAAACTACAACATGAAGCCGTAACCCTGCGCTCAAGGGCGAGAGCATATTTCACCAGTGTTAGCTGTGCCAGGCCTTCCGCACACAGATGTTACATGAGTATAAATCCAGCTTTATTCCTAGATACATATAGCCAAGCTTCCAGTCTTTAAAGGACGACAAGTTTATTTTTATAGCATAAAAATACATAAAAACAATTTGATGTGCAACACAAAAAGCATATAAAGAGAAATACAGAGGGACAATTTAAATCACAAGATATAATTAAAAGGCTGTACAAAAATCATAATAAAATATGCAAAATAATACAAAATATCTAAATAAAAATTATAATTACCAAGCAATAATCTAAATAAGTTGATGATGATGCAGTTTGTATGCATAGGCGCATAAGAAAAGAATTGTTTTTAACCTGGATTTAAAAGTCGTTCCACTTGTTTACAGCATAACAACAATATGCTGTTATGTTCATGTTTAGTCTGGACGAGCTGAGCTTAGTCCTTGGATCTAAAAGCGCTGGTATGTTTTAATGCTCTGACCATATCACAGATGGATTGTGGGTCTAAACAGTTCTGGGATTTGTATCAGTAGGTTTTTAAAATCTATTATTTGACTGACTGGAAAGCAGTGTAAAGACTGGTGTGATGTGTTCAGATTAAATTAAAATTCTAGTAGCAGCGTTCTGGATCAGCTGCAGCTACTCTTCATGGGAAGTCCTGTTAAAAGATAATTACAGTAATCCATTCTACTGGAGATGAACGAGTGAATAAAAAAAGAACAGATGATGATGGAAAGTCAACATTTCACATTTATTGCAGTCTCTTCAGACATAGTACCATAAAACACTTGTAACACCAGGAATGCGTTCACTGGGTTTTTTTTTTTTTTTTTTTTAATTGTGGATAAGTTTGTCTTTCAGGTATTTTTTTCTGAAAGTATGGTCGGGCTAAACAGGTTAATGTCTGGCCATCTTTTTTAAAAACTTTTTTAAATCTTTTTGCTGCTTTTAAAGCTTTCTATATGAGATTATGTGAACTGATATAATTAAATCACTTCATGTGTTTTTCTAAAGTAATCTAAGTTAGTAGTTAAGAATTGTTGTTAAATCATTTTGTAATTAAGAAGTTGAGAGCATGCAGAGCTTGTTCTGATTACTCTCTCCATCGACCTGGTTTCTAGTATCAGTCCAGCTTCCACTGAGGACAGAGAAGCTTTGTGTTTTGTGTGGAATTTGGAGCATTCACTTCAGTGACCATCATTCATGTTCCCAGAAAGCCTGTCTGATTATCTTTGTTCATTCAAGCTCATAACATATTCTTTTGTCTCTAAATATGTAATATCTCCTGTTTAGGACTGCTAATTGCTCCATGAAGAATCTCAGGCCATGATGCTACTTGGGTTCTGTTTCCTTGCACTGGTTTTGTGGGTTGGCATGGGAGTAAAGGTCCAAGTCAGTGGTGACCAGATGAAGCCTGCCAGAGCACCTCTGATCCCTCATCGACCTTTTGTTGTAGTGTGGAATGCTCCTACAGAGTCATGTCGCCTTAGATTCAAGGTGGACCTAGACCTGAGCATTTTTGACATTGTGGCGAACCTCAATGAAACCTTAAGTGGACCAAACGTCACCATATTTTACCACAGCCATCTGGGACACTACCCATACTACTCCAGCTCTGGGGTTGCTGTTAATGGTGGACTGCCTCAGAACCAGAGCATTTCCAAACATCTGAGCAAGGCCCGTGCTGACATTGACAAGTTGATCCCTCACAAGGATTTCCGTGGTCTAGGTGTTATTGACTGGGAGAACTGGAGGCCACAATGGGTCCGAAATTGGGGTTCCAAAGACATCTACCGCAAAAAGTCCAAGGAACAAATCCGAAAACTTCACCCAAACTGGCCAGAAAGCAAAGTAGAAAAGGTGGCCAAAGAAAGTTTTGAGAGGGCTGGACAAGGCTTCATGAATCTGACCTTGGCACTGGCTAAAGCTCGCAGGCCAGATGGGCTCTGGGGGTTTTACCTGTTCCCAGACTGCTACAACTATGGATACAAGCAGCACCCACAACGCTACACTGGGGAATGCCCTAATGTTGAACACGTCCGCAATGACCATCTGATGTGGCTCTGGAAGGAGAGTACAGCCCTCTACCCATCGATCTACCTGGATTATGAGCTAAAGTCTTCCCCAAACACTGTCAAGTTTGTCCACTATCGAGTTAAAGAAGCCATGAGGATTGCATCCATCACTCGTATGGACTTCACACTGCCTGTCTTTGTCTACTCCCGACCGTTTTATGCTTACACATTTGTTATGCTTTCAGAGGTACGTTTTCAGTTTTCACAATAGATCACAATTCATTTGTGCCTCTTTTTCTTTTATAGATGGAAAGCAGAAATATCCGGTGAAGCCTTGACCTTGACACCTGTTGTCACAAACTCTTTGATTATTTTAATTCTTTTAACTTATCTTAAACTTATTTTTTTATTGATCTATTTGTTTTAATTACTCTTATTTATACATTTATTTTTACATCAATGGTTTATTATGTATCTAGTTATTAATGATCACTTTTTATTATTTGATTGTAATTTGTTTTTATAAAATTGTAAGTGAATTCAGGCGTTAATGGGATAAGGCAGATACCATACGGCTAATGCAGCTTCTGTGGTTTAATTCCCAGCTGAAAGAATTTCTTTATAGGATTAGATTTGTGCGAAAAAGGTCAAGAAAGACACTTAGAATATAAAAAAATAGAGAATTTAATAGTTACGTCTTTGTCTTTTCTTTGTTTGCCAGTAAATATTTTGTTATCAGTTTCTTCTTTTTCATTCTTGCTGATCAGAGTTTTGCTCTCGCTGCCATCTTTGAGGTTACGTTTCCTGACTTTCTCCTTTGTGCTCCCCAACTTTTTGTTTGCATTTCTGACTAAATCCTCTTGGATGGGAGGGTCTTGTGCCTTTCCTATTTAACAGTGATTTGTTTGATTGACAGTTCAGTGACCCGGAACTTACGCAGCGTTAGCTAGTGGACTCTCTTGTAGCTAGTGGAAGCTTGTGGCTACACTGTATAAGTAAGACATAATGCCTGATGAGGTGTTCATTATCATAAATTAATGGATGACGCGGAGGCGTGAACCGCCCGATGTGAAGTCCATTAATTTATGATAACAGACACCTCAAAGGGCATTATCCCGCTTATACCATGGTCACTTAAGAAAAAAATAAATATTAAATCAATTATTATTACGTTAATAATGTTTTTCACCGTTAAAATCCTAAGTTGTTCACAAGAAGCTGCTGAGTGGACTATTTCATTGCTACGCGTTGCCAAGGTAACCGGCTCTGACACAGAACCTGCAGCTCGGTCGGTCAGCTGTTGTATTAGACCTGATCAGTGGAGAGAAGGGAGATGATTGATTAACATTATGTTACGTTACACAAACATTTCAGAGGGCGGGTGCAGTTCTTACAACTTGTGTGAGTCCACAGGATGATGCGACATTTTGTTTCAAACGGTCCACTGATAGTTTCCTACATCGTTTTTATTGCAAGAAATATTATCCACCATTCACTCTGATCATTAAATGTGTATCAAGCAAGTCTATCCTAAATGGTTTTTATAATGTTATCCACCATTCACTCTGTATCAAGTATGTAAGTAAGGTAATCAAGACAGAAAGAGGCGACGACCTTTTTAAAATTAAATGCAATGTTGATGTTGATTGTGACATTTCATAAAGATACTGGCATGTCCATAGTGGCGTTTAAAGGATGGAGATTTAATGAATGTCGACTCAGACCACTGATGGTTAAAGTCTGTAAACCCTGACCACTGCTCGTTAGGATGTTACGGGACGACAAAATGTTGCTCAATTCTAGTCTCTCCTGGACTGATGGAGCTCAAAAAGCCTGCAACTAGCTTTCACAGCAATGTGTGTCACAGACATGATCTGGCGTGTCTCCAGCCCGGCGTCTGAGTTTCCTTTGTTAAATGACATAATTGTGACAGAAAGAAATAAAGTTGATTTGTTATTCTGGTTTTTAGGGCCACTTTTTATAGCCTACAAGAGAAAATTGGTAGCCTGTTTCCACTTGTCCAGTAAAGAAATCCACACTTATGTGCATAGATTAAATAGAGCACCTATACAACTTTTAGATATAGAAATGACGGATCAGCTTCTGTCTCTTCCGTATAGCCCCCAGTGGAGGCTGTGTTGGGCAAGGTTCTCTGGGCATCCGCTCCTCTAGCTTCACCGGGACATCAAAGACTCCATTACACCCTACAGGCCAACTTCGAGCCGACTGCACAAGTCTGCATCAAATGTGGCATGTACCAAAGGGATGCTCTGTCTCCGCTGCTGTACCGCATAGGCCTGAACATCCATCCATCCATCCATTTTCTGCAGCTTATCTGGAGTCGGGTTTCAGGGGCAGCTGCCTAAGCAGGGAAACCCAGACTTCCCTCTTCCACATTCACCAGCCCATCCGGAGGGATCCCGAGGTGTTCCCAGGCCAGCCGAGAGATGTAGTCCGTCCAGAATGTCCTAGGTCTTCCCCGGGGCCTCTTTCCGGTGGGACGTGCCCAGAACACCTCACCAGGGAGGCGTCCAGGAGTCATCCTAACCAGATGCCCGAGCCACCTCATCTGGCTCCTCTCGATGTGGAGGAGCAGCGACTCTACTCTGAGCCCCTCCTGGATCACCGAGCTTCTCACCCTATCTCTAAGGGAGAGCCCAGCCACCCTGTGGAGAGAACTCATTTCAGCTGCTTGTATTCGCGATCTTGTTCTTTCGGTCACTACCCACAGCTCGTGACCATAGGCCTGAACACTCTCAGCCAATTTGGCTACCAACTCAGGAATGGGGCCACTATCAGTCACCTCCTCTACATGGATGACATCAAGCTGTACGCTAAGAGTGAACGAGACATGGACTCACTGGTCCACACCACCACAATCAACAGGAGCGACATCAGAATGCCATTCAGTCTGGAGAAAAGTGGCTGAATGGTAACAAAGAGAGGGAAGGTAGCCCATACAGAGGGCATTGCACTCCCAGAGGGCAGAATAATAGATGTTGAAGAGAGCTACAAGTACCTTGGCATACAACAAGCAAATTGCAACCACGAACAAGCCACAAAGAAAGCTGCCACAGCCACATATCTGCAACGAGTAAGGCAAGTCCTGAGATGTCAGCTCAATGGCAAGGGCAAGATCTAGGCATATAACAGCTATGCCCTGCCAGTAATCAGTTACCCAGCTGGAATAATAATTAATAATTATTATTAATAATTAATAATAAGGAGGAAATTCAAACTCAACTTGCTCTACACATTCACTGTACATCAATGGTAAATGTGTAGAGCAAGTTGAATCCTTCAAATTGCATTTTTTGAGGGTGCTCAGGAAGGAGCAGTTACACACTACTGCTGGTGATCTTCTACCATTCCACCATCGAGAGCCTGCTGACCTATGCTGTTATGGTGTGGCACGCGAGCTACATGGAGGCCAACAGGAAGGGACTGCAGAGGGTAACAAATACTGCTCAAAAGATCATCAGCTGCCCTCTGTCCAGTTTCTCTCCCAAGGCTGTCATCATTCTGAATGTGTATTTGCACTATCAAATCAAACTGCACTGCCATTTGCACATAAATTATTTGCACTGACTACTGCACCATCTTACATTAGCTACCTCAGTCATTTTATTGTGTATTTATATTTATTTTTCCATATATTTTTATATTGCTGAGTCTTTCTTTATTATAGTAATTGTGTGTGCACATTTATGGAGCTGCTCTTTAAATTTAATTGTACTACATATAATGACAATGGTAAAATGGTAAATGGTCTGTATTTATACAGCGCTTTACTGTACCTGGGATGATACCCAAAAGCTCTTTACATTACACATCACATTCACACACTGATGGCGGAAGCTGCCATGAAAGGCGCTCGACCACGACCCATCAGGAGCAATTAGGGGTTCGGTGTCTTGCCCAAGGACACTTCGACATGAACCCGACTTGGCCGAGGATTGAACCGGCAACCCTCGGGTTAGGAGACAACCGCTCTACCTTGCTGAGCCGCGCCGTCCCTAAAGGCTAAGGCTAAGGCTAATCTAATCTAATCTAATCTAATCTAATCTAATCTAATCTAATCTAATCTAATCTAATCTAATCTAATCTAACTCAGACCACAGATGTTAAAACTTGGAGGGTTCCACCCTGAATCCTGTGTCCAGAGACTATATACTAAGCGCAAAGAGGGAGGTCAAGGACTAGTGAACATCAGGGCCACTATCCAAGATGAAACATCCAAACTCCATGAACACATCAGGAAGGGATAAAGCTCTGAATGAATACCTTAGCCAATGAACCCTGGAGGAGATTGAAATGGAGAAACAATCATGGAAGAACAAGCCCTTGCATGGGATGTTCCACAGAGAGGTAGCTGAAGTGGCAAATATGAACAATGGCTACCTTCCTACTTTCCTACCTAAAGGCTAGAAAGGGCTGGACTGAAGGACAGCACAGAGACACTAATCATGGCAGCACAGGAGCAAGCCTTGAGCACCAGGACAATTGAGGCCTAGATGTACCAGACCAGGCAGGACCCCAGGTTCAGGCTGTGCAAAGAGGCCCCTGAAGCAATCCAGCACCTCACAGTAGGGTGCAAGATACGGGCAAACAAAGAATACATGGAACACCATAACCAAGTAGATTTCAGACTAAAAATGTTCTGACAGTATATTTTACTGTCAGTGACAAGATCAGTAAACAATGGTTAACAACAAGCACTCCCTATATAATTTTTGTGCACTCCGGCACAAACTGCTAAATACTTAAGGCAGACTAATTGTTGGTGGCTCTATGGAAGTACCGCAACAAATCATCTCCATATTTTTTGGAGTTGTCCCTTTGTGTCGTGATATACCAGATGGAAAGAGTCACTTTTAATTTAGAAATCCAAAGTGACATTTTTATATAAATATATATTTAAGATATTGCACATCCCACTTTGGGGGTACTGATTAAATATTTTAATACAGTCTCATACACATGTCTGAATATAATTACAGACAGGAATATAACTTGAAATATAGGTAGGCATTGGTAAATGTATTTATGTATATATATCTCTCTCTCTATCTCTCTCTCTCTATCTCTCTCTAAATCTCTTGCCTTGATTTTACTTTGTATTGGATTGATACTGAAATTTGCAGTATGGCCCAGCCATACTAGCCTGCTAGCTAATGCTGCTTAAGTTCTTGACACTGAACTGTCAATCAAAAAAATCACTGTCCCATGGAAAATAACTTGTCAGAAGACCCTCCCACCTGAGGTTTGTGCCAGAAGGGCAAACAAAAAGTCAGGGGCTGCTAAGGAGAGGGTCATGAAGTGTAAAGCTTGATTTATACTCGTGTGGCGTCTGCGTAAGGTTGGTTAGAGTGTCAACGCCATGCTCTGCATAGGTCCACAGAGGCTCGACGCGCACCTCTTCCAGACCCGACGTGCACCCCCTGCTTGCAGCGTGGTGACGTGGAAGTACTCCCATGTGATTAGTCTGTTTCTGATTAAGTGTTTCTGGATTTCTGAAGCTTTTTGCTGAACTGGTGTGGTTACCTCGAAATGGAAACTGCAGCACCAACCCGTAACTAAATGTTTGAGTGCAAGAGCACGTTTCACCAGCGTCAGCTGCTCTGACCCTACCGTATGCAAACGTTGTGTGAGTATAAATCTAGCTTAACTGCAAAGATGGCTGCAGGAGCAAAACTCAACTGATCAGTGAAAATTGAATTGAGGAAACGGATAAAATGTTGTAAAACAAAGAAAAGACAAAGACTTTACAAAATGGCTTTTCAGTAGCATGTGGAAGAACCATACAGCCACGACAGCACCAACTCCTCTTGCTTGTCACCAGTTTGGTCATCCTATTCTTCAACCAGCATTTTTCTCAAGTCAGCCAATGTTTGAGGTTTTTCATGGGAATACCCCCCTCCACATCCTGCTCATCCCACAAACACATTCCCCATGTCGAAGCATTGTTACAACAAACAATAAATCCACCATAATAATATAGTGTTTTAGTGTTTTAGATGCCTGTTGAGATAACTTTTAAGTTTAGATAACTGTACAATGCATAAGTAACTGTCTTAAAAATCTGTGCTTGAAAAACTGAATGAAATGTTTCTCTTTGTTACCTTCAGATGTAAAATAATTCTCTCTTTTGGAAACACCAACTAATAATGAGAACTAAAAATGAACCCAAAAGAACCAAAAAAGAAAAGAAAAAAAAAAAATCACATCTTTAACTGAGAAAAAGATAAACAGAAGAACAAAATGTGTTTTTGTAGCTTGGAGAACAATTTAATATGATGAAATTTAAAAAAATTAAAAAGTGTTAGTACATAGATTTTTTTTTCTAGAATGTTCTAAAAACTCAATAAATACATAAAAGAATTCCAGCGATCATTCCTAACTTACTTTCTTTCTTTTCTATTTTATTCTTTATGTTTTTATTCTGTAAGAATGACCTGGTTCATACTATTGGAGAAAGTGCCGCCTTGGGAGCATCAGGCGTCATCCTCTGGGGATCATCGGAGTATGCTCGATCAGAGGTGATTTTTCTTTTTACTGGATATTATATTTATTTTCAATTTACATAAAAACAGAAAAAAAGATCAAACAGCACAGATTATAAAACAAACAAAGTCAGATAAATGGGCAGGGTGGTTGTTAAATGTATAACCAAAACTGAAAAACCAAAGAAAAAAGAAGAAAAGAAAAGTTTTCTTTTTAGTTTAAAAGTTAATGGTAAGGACACGCAAAATGCTCCAGAGGGATGTAAGGCAGACATAGACTGGTTTAAAACATGAAGAGGCACCACCATAACTCTTGATTTTGAGTTCTGATGACTTATAATGGTCCTTTTTTCTTCTAGAGGAACTGCCTGACTGTGAAGAAGTACATTGATGGTCCACTGGGTCATTATGTCATCAACGTCACATCAGCAGCAAAACTCTGCAGCAAAGCACTTTGTAAGAAGAACGGCAGATGTGTCCGCAAGAGCTTAAACTCAGGAGTTTACCTGCATCTGAACCCACTTTTCTTTCACATCCACCGTAACCCAACACCCAGGGGCCATCGTTTCCATGTCAGAGGTCACCTAAACAGCCATGATATCCTGGACATGAAGCACAAGTTCACCTGTCAGTGCTACCAGGGCTGGACAGGAGTTTACTGTGAGATCCCCCAAGCTCCTTCCCCTCCTCTTCCTCCTCCACCACCTCAGCCTGTTGTCCCACTGCCTCATCCTTGGGGCAACAGCCTTCTGGCAGACATCCTGCTTCTCCTCTCCCTACATTTCTCCTGTTTGTGCATCATCACATTTCTGGGACTGTGTCTGACAATCAAGTGTCTCATACTGTAGACACCAACATTTACTTTAGAGCCAACGGCCACGGTTACATGGTGTCTTATCATTTTGAATAAGTAAAATAACTCAAAATTAAATTATTCTCCTTAGCGTTTAAATGGAAATAATAATTCTGAATTGAGGTTTACATGGAAAACACGTTTAATCGTCTTAATTTAATTCCACTTTAGCTCTGGGGGTTGTGAAGGGTTCTGATTGGATAATTTTACATCTACTGGAAGTAAACAAACTTCAGTTCCTGCTTCTTTTGATTTCGTTTTTAACATGGAAGACCACATAAAAAGGACCATTTTCTCTTTGATTGTGAGTTGTTTTGAAGCAGTAGCTTGACACTAACATATACTTTGGTCAGCTGAGGAGGAGAAGGGAGATGGAGTACCATACTGTCATCGCGACAGGACAAGAGATTAAGCATGCGCAAAACGACCAGAAGTCATTTAAAGCGGAATGAACACATGATTGAGGAATTATTCCATTTGGATTTATTTATCTCCTGTACATATTGAGGGCCTGTGGCCACAGTTCTGCTCAACTTGCTTCTGCCTGGGCGTCAGGCACGTAAATTCTTAGACCTGCAGGATTTTAACTTGTCTGTGACGGGAAGTTTGTGGGCTGTTTTATGAATTCCCTTAAACTGCATTTGTCTTTTTGCTGTGAAGAGAGAGGTGTGGATTTAAGTGGATTAGTGTGGCAAACAGATTTAGTTAGAGACTGCAATGATCACACTGGAAGAATTTACTGCCCTGGGGTGTGGCATAGTGATGTGCGGGCCGCCCCCTAACCCGCGGGTCCCGGTTCGGGTTGGGACGGGTCAAAGAATTTTCGCTTCACTGCAGGGCGGGTTGGTGTGGTTTACTATTCTGAAATATCTAGTTCTATCTATTAATTTTATTTTTTGTCAAACTGAAAATAAAGACCTTAATCAGTGTCTACATTTTGTTACTATAATATGTAAGACAAAATATTTATCAGTTATTTAAACACAGGTCACGTTTCATAACGTAATGTCCACGTAGGCGCGTAGTAGGCTACGCAGGCTACGTGCAGAAAGCGCCAAGCAGACAAGCAACAAAAGATGGAAGAAGAAGTGTTGAATAATATTCGTTCGGGAGTTTACGTCCTTAAAAAGAAGAAAGAGGGTCAAATGGCTAAATCACAGGTTTGGGACAGGTTCAGCGAGGTAATCAGTGCAGACAACAGCAGCAGCATTGGCTATGTGCTTTATAACACTTAAACGCTTTAAAACACTTTATTTATTTGCCTATTTATGTTTATAGGCTTAACGTTCAAATGAAAATACATTTTGTGTTGCCAGTTTCCAGTGCCAGTTTAGGAGACCATATGCACCTTTCTCAGACAAAACAAAAGCATTCGTCAATGTCATAAGATGTGTTTTAATGGGTCGGGTTAAAAAAATAGAAGTGGAGGTGCGGGGCGGTTTGGTGCGGTCAAATTTTTTTAAAAGAGCGGGACCCGCGGGTTGGAGAAAACCCCGACCCGCGCATCACTAGTGTGGAAGGCTTTCTCAGGTTGGATCCCTTCTTGGTAATAAAGCCCTGATGGTTCCAACATTGAGGCAAGAATTTCTGGCTGTGGTGAACCAGCCGAAAAATTATTAAAGTATTAAGGGGCCCAAAAGTGTGTCAGAAAACACCACACCATTACACCACCAGAAGAAGCCTGAAGTGTTGATCCAAGGCAGAATGGATCCATGCTTTAATGCTGTTTCCACCAAATTCTGACCCTACAGTGTGAATGTGGAGCTGAAATGGTTTTTCCACAACTGATAAGCTCAACTCCCACAGGTTTCATCTCAGCTGGGACCAGGACAGACCACCTGGAAATCCACCAGAACTGTGGACCGTCCCACAGTAAAAGACCTCTTTGTCTGAAAAGAGAGTAAAGATTCTGTCTATATCATTTTAAAGTCATTCTCATTTGCATATATGATGTGACCAAGTCAACTTATGTGTTTATGTAGATAGTGCACACCATGCAATCATCATCATTTTGTAGAAAGTTTAATAATGAGCTTGATTAATTTGTGATCTGAAACTTTATTAACATTTGTTTATCTCTTTAAGGTATAACCTTCATCTTTACTTTGTGATTATTGTCTTTTACAGTGTGTTATTTATGGTTTTAATAATGCTTAGTTTAAAACTTTAATAACTTAAAGACATATAGATGTTTCTACGGGACACTATTGGCTGAAAGGGTTCAACCATCCTTCCATGTGTGTGTTACACTAACATTTTTAAAACTTAGAACAAAGAAATGAGTTCTTCTTTAGTCTTCCTGAGAGATGCACTTTGGATCTTTTCCTGACACAGAACCACTTGGACATGGAGAAATGAGACGGTGCCATGATGTAAGCACAGTTTGGACTTGTATTCAAAATACATTATAGAGGGAATCCCTCTTCACAGGATTTTATCTTTTAACTCATTAACTCCGTTTTCAGTTGATGCTTCTATTTTTAGTTTATGCTTTTTCTCTTTTTGATCTTTAATCTTGATTCTTAGTTTTGATCCTCATTTTGATAACTACTTAACTCAGGCTGAGAAACCTGAATATATCAGAGACCTTCTACAGCCGTGCGTTCCCAGCAGGTCCCTTAGATCAAGTGATGAAGGTCTGCTGGTTGTTAAGCCAACATGGCTGAAAACTAAAGGTGACAGAGCCTTCGCAGCCGTGGCTCCTTCCCTCTGGAACTCCTTCCTCTCAGCCTGAGATCTGTGGACTCAATGATCTCTTTTAAAAAGCAGCTGAAAACACATCTTTTTAAATTTGTTTTTACTTAGTTTTATTTGTTTTTATGTTCCCTGTATTATTGTGTTATTTTGTGTTTCATTGTTAAGCACTTTGTGATTTTTATCTTGAAAGGTGCTGTATAAATAAACATTTACTTAATTACAATGAGCCAACATGACTCAAACCCAATATACAAACTGAAATGGCTGTTGCAGCCATCAGCATGTACCGCAGTTACCTAAAATAATTCATGGCATTTATGTTGAGACTTGATTAAAACAATGATCCATATAATCATTTTAGCTCTTGAGTAGAAAGTTATTTTGCTAACTTATGGACCAATCGGTGCCCAAACCTGTAAGCAAGCTGCCAATTGGGCCCAGAAGTACCTCTATTTATTTTCTTATGTTTTGTACTCTATGAAATATTTAAGTGGGATTTCATGATGAAAGTCAGTAGCTCTGCGATTGTACCAACCTCATGATTAACTTAAGAGGCATTCATAATTGATGTCTCATGAATGGCATCATAGTTGACTGACGAGTGAAATGAAGGCTTAAGAATTTTGTACTGCTGAAAACTATGCTGAATAAATATAATTACATAAAGAATACTGTAAGACGGAAAACAAATGTACTCAGCAGACAGCATATGAAATAACATCCTTTACTGGCGTTGAACCTGTGGGTACAAGTAGCAGCGGCAACTTGCTTAACCACCAGACTACCAGGCACAAATAGAAAAATTTTTGACATTGAGAAGCTAATACTTCTTGGTATTACTACAATGGTGCATTGTTGAGTTCAAATAAATAATAAATAATTGTGAAAAAAAAACTGCTGGTAAATTCATGTCCAATATTGCAAACTTTTTTTCTAATTCTAACAATTTGTAATTTTTTTATTAAGCTTCAATCCCCTTTGATTCTGCAGCAAGGGAACTTTGCCAATAGCAGCACACAGCTGAGAGTAATAAGTTAATTCAACTTGCAGCAGTTTAAATTATATCAACAGCAATAAGTTAAATGTCAGCAGGAGATAGTATCTAACTTGCTGGATTAGAACCTACATCTTAAGGGTTTGGCTGTATCAAAGAGCATCTTCAAGCACACACATGCAGCCAGAAACGCTGGCAGCAGAACGCAGAACTACACTAAAAGTTGTCAGTGGCGAGAGGAATGTGTCAATGGTGTCCCTGCTGAAGAGGTTTTCAGCTCTTTATGCATAAGACCTGCTGGGCTGAAATGCTGCATTGTCCAATCCACATTTTACCTGAAGGGCTTTTGTTCAATCAGAGAACCCACGCATTCACATTGCATCGAGAATGTACAAATTCGTTGTGCATCTTGGGACCAAGAACACAGAAACTGTGGACGATAAACACAAATCCAAAAGAATTTCACTACACTTGTCAGCTGTGAAGGTGCCTCCAAGTCCACCAGTGCTTTGTGTTGTGATGTCAAATTCACGAGCTCCGTCTTGAGACCTCTGTGGTAAAATATCTAATCTAAAGACATTGAGCACATTATTTGTTGACTTAAGTTTGGGACACGTGAAATGGTAAATGGTCTGTACTTATATAGCGCTTTTATCCAAAGAGCTTTACATTGAACGTCACATTCACACACTGATGGCAGAAGCTGCCATGCAAGGCAGCTCAATCACAACCCATCAGGAGCAATTTGGGGTTCTGTGTCTTGCTCAGGGACACCTCGACATGAGTTCTCCAGGCCGGGATCAAACTGGCAACCCTTGGGCTACTGGATGACCACTCTACCCACTGAGCCATGCCATGAGTTATATTGCTGCCTTCAGTATCTGGTGTTGTTGATTTACGCTGTAGCCACGTTTGCCAGTTAACAAGATTGCTCCGTTAGCTAAGTGACACAACAGTGGCTAATTACTGAAAACCGTGATCAGTGATTTTTGATTGGTTTTGAGCAACATTTTGTTGGCAACATAGTCAGGCAGCTTGAAGTGTCGATGTTATATTCGAGTCACGTGTGGTCCTTTTTAACTGTGATAAGTGTGGCTTATTAGGTTGTTCAGATAGCATCCTTGTATTTCAGAATGTATGTATGTAATATTTGTGAACATAAATCTGTGACATTGTCAATGTCTTTATTTTCATGGAGACATGGCTGGACCCCTCAGTCCCGACTCAGCTATTGTTCCTTAGGGCCTCTCCATTCACTGCCAGGACAGGACAAAGGATTCGGGGAAGCTCAGGGGAGGTGGCGTGTGTATTATGACCAACAAGTTGTGGTGTGTGGATGTACAAACAGTTTCATCGGGGTGCTCTCCGGACCTTGAACACCTTTTGGTTAAATGCAGACCTTTTTATCTGTCCAAAGAGTTTACAGCAGTGCTTTGTACCGCGGTTCATACCACATCCCTCGGGCAGACATGTGTAAATACTTTAAAAAGGTAAACACATGGATAACTCCTTTACCGGACACATTCCAGGCCGTGTTCTCAAAGCATGCGCTCAGGAACTGGCAGATGTCTTCATTTTTAACCTCTCCTTGCTCTTGTCTGCCGTCCCCACATGCTTTAAGAGGACCACCATCGTCCCTGTCCCCGAGCAACCTACTGTGAGCTGCTTCAATGACTATCGGCCAATAGCACTCACTTCCGTTATCATGAAGTGCTTTGAGCGTATAGTCAAAACTCACATCACAGCGTCACTGCCAGTTACACTCGATCCTTTTCAATTCGCCTACCGGTCAAACAGATCCACAGACGATGCAGCAGCACTGGCTCTGTGCACTGCTTTCTCACATCTCGACCACAAGAACACTAATGTGCGGATGCTGTTACAGCTCCGCTTTCAACACTATAATTCCATCGAGGCTTGTCATGAAGATCTGGGATCTACACATAAGGGTCTCCTTATGCAACTGGATCCTGGACTTCCGGACGGACAGACCACAAGTGGTGCAGATCAGTGGTATGACGTCCTCCACACTGACGCTCAGCACCGGTGCCCCCCAGGGATGTGTGCTCAGCCCTATCCACACAGCGGGGGACAGCGGTGGAGAGAGTCAGTTGGTTCAGGTTCCTGGGGATCAACACTGTTTTCCTCTCCACTAGTATTTTTGTTTCCTTATATAGTTTTATTCTTACTATATACTTACTTACTTATATAGTTTTATTCTAACTATATAGTTTTATTCTTACTTATATAGTTTTTATTCTTACTTGTATTGATGCTTAATTTATGTGCAATATTTGTTTTTTTGTTTAAGTGCATTTTTCAGGGGGCTCTGAGTCCAAGAATTTCATTGCTAGTAGTGATGTTTCATTGCTACCTGTATATGACCAATAAACTTGAAACTTGAAACTTGAATACTTAAAGTACAGCAGATCCCACAGACATGTCACTAATATATATTTCTCTTGTTGTGGTAAAAAGTTTCCCTCATTCAGCCGCTTTGCTGTACATATGGCAAGAATTCACAGAGATCAGAGAACCAGAGAAATCAGTAACCGCATTTCTGTGCAGTTAAAATGCTCATTTAGTTTTTGTTGAAGAGAGAATCCAAATATTAAAGGGCTTGTGTCTCACTTGAGTAGCCACATAGAAGAAGGGCTAACTGTAAATTGTCCTTTTAATGCATGTCCCAAGACTTTTAATGTTAAGTCATCCTTCATGTCTTATATTTCCAGGTATCACAGGGGGTTGAGTCCTACCCAAATAGCATCAATGCATCTTTGTGAAGTGGCAAGGCAGTCTTTACCCAGTGGGCAATTCAATACAGAGCATGCTGCAGATAACGCTTTTTCAGGTGAGGGAGTTCTTTTAGCAGAAGATAAACAAGAAGGAATTATTGTAGAACATCAAGGATCTGGAAATAATGAAGTAAACTATACATACACAAACAATTTAGCTCTGATTTAATTGGGCTTGCAGGCAAAATATTTAGTCCCAGCCTCCACAGTTACAGAGGTAGCAGATGAAATGTCAATGTTACAGGATATTCAGCATGAATACACTATGTTCTTTTGAGAGAACTACAACAGTATGGTGTGACACCAGACACATTAGGATCTGTTGGCAAAACAGCTTATGAGCAGAGCCCTGTGTATAAGGCTCTACAAGCAAATGGTGTGTTGACTACACACCACTGAACGGCTGCAGTATTACAAAACTCTCTTCAACTTCATTCAGCCTTTTGAAGTAACATTCAGATACAATAATAGTGGGCAAAAGCCCATTATGTTCCAATACAGGAAAGTCTAAGAGCAATGCTAAAACAGGGAGGTGGAGATTGGCATAGTAAAAACCTTGTTCCTGTGGAAGAAGCCACACTCTGATGTTATGGATGGGCCATTAAAGCGAATGCCATGTTTGCCTCAGACCCAGATTCTTTCAAGATAATGTTGTTTTAGGATGCATTTGAGGTGGCCAATCCACTTGGATCTGCCAAGAAGAAGAACAAACTTTTAGCTGTCAACTTTACTCTGGGAAACCTTCTTCCATACCAACGATCAACAGTAGCTCAGATACAGCTGGTTTTGCTCTGCCAAGAGACAAATATTTTGGGGTGGATAAAGTTTTCTGTAAGCTTGTGTCAGGCTTGTGTGAGCTGGAAATGATTGGAATATTGTTTCAGAGTTAACTGTACAAAGGCACTGTTGCATGAATAATGGGAGATAACCTGGGCTCTCATATGATTGGTGGGTTTACAGAGAATTTCATTACCTCTGAATATTTCTGTAGATACTGTTTCATCACTAAAGAAGCATTTCAATGTAACCCTGTCACTGTTGGACCTCTTAGAGATGCTTGTGGTTATGATGAATGTGTCCAGTTTTTGGAGAGTCACCCTGAAGTGAACATGTACCAGGGTGTTAAACGAAACAGTGTCTTCAATAAATTGACTCATTTCTATGTGTGCCAGCCTGGATTGCCACCTTGTTTAGCCCATGGCCTGTTTGAAGGTGTTGTTGACGATGACTTGGCAATATGTGTGCAGTTCCTAATTAGAATAAAAAAGTGGTTCAGTTACCAGTCTCTAAATGCCAAATTGAAATCATTTACTGGTGAAAGCAGCAACAAACCAAATGCCATTCCCAACAAGGGAGCAAAGCTTGGACGCTATGCAGCCCAAAACAGATGGCTGTTGAGGTTTCTGCCAGTTTTAATACATGATAGAATTGAAGATCTTGATGAATCTGTATTGCAACTGGTTCTGCTGAGGGAGTTTGTGGAACTCGTGTGTGCCCCAAGCCTTTCAGAGTCACAGACTGCTTACATGAGAGTACTGATCGAGTATGTAGAGAAGAGGCAAGAGTTATTCCCACGACTCTTAAACCTAAACACCAATATCTGCTTCACTATGCTGACTTGAGTTTAAAGTTCAGTCCACTCATCCATACATGGACGATGCGCTTTGAAAGTAAGCATAGCTACGTCAAACGTTGTATCAGTGGTTTCAAGCTTATCAGTGTTGTGGCAGGTTGTTTAACGCTGAGATTCACGTTTCTGAGTCAACCGGCTTTTGCCCAGAGCTCTACGGCTAAGCAGAGCGCAGCTTCGGCGGTCGCTAAGGCAAAAACTCAGGCATGGGAGGAGTTTGGAGAATGACTTCCGGACGGCTTCGAGGAGATTCTGGTCCACCATCCAGCGGCTCAGGAGGGGAAAGCAATGCTCCGTCAACACTGTGTACAGTGGGGATGGAGGGCTGCTGACCTCGACTTGGGACTTTTAATTTCAGTTCATTTTAAAGGAGTTGTTCATTCTAAAAAAGTTTGTTAAAGATTGAGCTGCCAACATTGATGAGGTCTTGCTCCACACCCTCAGTCGTGATGATTTAAGAGACGTTTTTCCTTGTTCAGAAAACTTTCTCAGGAGGAAACAGTTGCGGGCTCATGTTCACAAAGAGGTAAGTTTTGCAGTCTTTAATCTGAAAACACCTGGCACAGCACATGTTGTTCACAGCTGCTGTAATGTTTGTTTGAACTTCTTTTTTAAGGATGAGAACTCCACCTTACCAGACAAAACTGGCCCTGGTGAAATGGGTAGTGTATGTTCATCTCAAGCAACCCCCCATCTCCTCTGTCATCCACTCCTTTATCAAAGAAAACCCCAGAGAAGACCTTACAGCTTCCCGGTCCTCCTGAATATGTGATCTACATGGACAGGGAACTGGAACTCACTCGTAACAACTATTTTAAGATGTCCCGTACTGGCAGAGAGGGAGAAGTTGCCATGTCCAAAAAACTGAGGTGCGGGCTGGTGAGGAACACTGTCACCAACATGATTTCCATCTTGAGAGCCAGTCAGCAAGAAGAGGAGTTCAAGTAAACTTCCAAGCAAGAAGTTACTGCCATGGCTAAGAAATTAGTGGAGTATTACCTCATGCTACAGGATAAAGACTTACCTACCAAATATGTATGATACTTTTTTTTAAAACATATTTTCATTCACACTCCTGAATTTGTCTGATATGAAACGTTTAATTTTTCTTCTTTCAACATTTTAATTACCACAGACATGCATGTACAGTTATCTTCAGAAGAGGCAGGGGCCCACACCGGAGAGGGGATGTTCAAACAAATCGCGTCACGTTGAGTTCTGTCCGAGTGACTCAAGAGGTGGATCAACTACTCTTTTGCCACCAGAGAGCAGTGGTGACGATGACAGGTCATGTAAGTAAACAAAATTGTAGTTGTGGCAGTAATGATGGACATGAAGGCTATATCATCTTATTACAGTTTTGGATATCATAATATTAACACAAATAATTATTTATGTTTAATCTGACATTATGTTTTGATATAAAGTGACATGATTTATCATGTTTATTTAATTTTCTGTTTAATAACCATGATGAAGTAATAACATGCAAACAATGTTAATGTTGTTGGCTGAGACCAGTAGTATGATTTAGATCAATATGTTTGATCCTACTACTGCTTTCTGTTTTACCTTTTAGTGAACACGGATAATCTAGCAGCACAGGCCCGGCATTACAAGACACTGCAGGAGATGTAAAAGAAGCCAAAACTCAACCAAGATGCTGTCCGCCAAATCCTTGATCTCAAGTTTCAATCAAGAAGAGCCTTCACTGACAGTGATGTTCTGAAACAAGAGGATAAGTCAACCAAGATTCTGGAGGCACATCCATGTTTTAAAGAGCGTCACAATTTAAGTGATCCTGTATGTCGTTTTGGCCTTCCCATAAAGCAAGTTGCAGGTTTTAACACTTACTTCCACCACAGGTGATGAGCTGCAGCAGATCCTAGATAAGGGCAACAGCAACTTCATAACTGAAGTAGATTCTGTTACAGTGGAATACAACATAGCTCTGTTCAGGGCGCTCCCCACCAGCCAGGCCACCCAAGAAGCTGGGACACGCCAGTAGGCCTTGCTTCATGTCCTTCAGGTAAGCTTGGCTTAATAGTTTGTTATCAGTTGTATGTCTGGAGATCTTTCACTTGTATTTTGACAATAGTTTTATTGCTATCTGGTCCTTTTTATGCATCTCTGTTCCTGAAAGTAACACAAACTACATGAAGATATAGAAAAATTTACAATAGCAAAATTTTGTATAGCACCTTCTTAAACAAAATTCCTCTCACAGCAGCAATACAAATCAAGCAACAACTAAAACCATTGATTTTAAGTTGTTTTACTTCATTTTATAGTTGTTGTGCATGTTACATGATGTAAAAAAATCACGGAAATCAAGAAAATCATAAGAAAATACCAATACAAATAGAAAATAAGTTATTCCTGTTATATCATTGGAACATATATTTCTGTTGTTTTCTATTGGGTATGTTTCAACCTAAAGAAACAGAAAATCTTATTAAGATAAGGTGTAGCACCTGTATTCTGTGGGCTGTGGACATACAGAATACTTTATCAGCTTTAGTTCTACCCTAAAGGAGTTTTTGTACTTGTTTTTAGCCAACCGAAGATCCATCCGTTTTCCTCCAGAGGAGATCCCTCTTCAGCCCTGTTTGGCTCTTTGATGAATCTGTGATGATTTCCGGGAGAAGGATGAGTGTGGACCCACTCGCAGGCAGTTGGGGACAGGAAGCAGAATTGTGCAGATGATGAGTGATTTTATTCCAGCCCAAAACAACAAGACTTCACATAACAAAAGTTTAAACTAAGACTAAGACTAAAAAGAAACATGAAAAACCGTAACAGGGAAACCCGGTGAAACCATGTAGAAACCACAAAGACCCGACAAGGAATAACACAAACCCAGGAGTACAAATACAAACACAAACAGATGAAAGGAATCAGCATCAGCCCAGAGGGGTATTGCACGAAACCAGAAGAAAGAAATCCAGGATAATTAAACAAGCCCAGCTTGACCTTGCTTGCGCGGCCTATCCTGGCTTAATTGGTTGCACGTTTGCTGAGCCAGGATGAGAAGGTGCGGCTAGGTTAAGCCAGGTGAAGATAGTTGGGATAAGTGCATGTGCACGGCATACTGAAGCAGACCTCGCGATCGCTCACAGAATCACCGATGGGGAAATGGATAAAAGTCGCGCGTCCTACGTCACGGCCGCTGAACAACAGCTCCTGACGGAGTTCTCTGACGAAGTTAAGGACATTATAAGGAAAAAGGCAAAACCAATGCCATAAGTAAAGAACGCAAGAGAGCCTGGCAGACAATAGCCGACCGGCTCAATGCGTAAGTGGTCAAAAACTGTACAATTAATAAACAGTGCTCCACTGGAACTGTCATAATTAGGCTACAATTAAAGGATTACTTTTCAAATCCACTAACTGTTGTATACTTTAAGAGTGACAAGCAGGTGCATGTTACTCAGGAAATGTAGAGTATGATTAGGTGCAAACAATTATCCACAATGTGTCATTTAATCTATTTTCCTCATGTAACGTTTTTATCTATTTTATCTTTCTGTCCTTCATAAAGGACAAACCTGTCTGGCCATAAAAGGACCTGCAGCAAGTAAAAATTAAATATAAGAACATTTTGCAGGCTGCTAAGTGACTCCAAAGTAGAAAACCGTGAACAAATGAGGTGAATAGATGAGGTGTCTGCTGACATGTTCAATGTCTGTATGATTGTAGCAGTTAAAAAAAGGCCTATAGAACTGGCACAGGGGGCGTCCACCAAGCCAGGATGTGACTCCAGCAGAGGAACTGGCCTCCATTTAAATAAAGGGAGGCCAGTGATGGAGGGGATCCAGGGAGGGACAATAACTGACTCTGTCCCAGCCACAGAAACTGTCCGCTTCATACAAGGTTCATCACGTACTGCAATTCTACTGCACATGGAACACAATCAAATATAATATAGTGTCTGACTTTGGATAACCTTGCAGTGTCTGGAACACAATTACACTTTTGGAGCCACCAGAAGATGATCTGGTTAGTACAGTGTCTCGAAATCACAGGCTTGGTATGTTCTGTGAAATCTTAATCCGAGTCCTCTCGCTGCATGTATACGGCAGGGGGAAGGCACATCTGCAGCTGCAGAATGCACGTCTGCAGATGAGGAGACTGTGTCAGTGGAGTCCAGAAGGCTTGAGGCATGTCAGTTTTATGGGATTGGCCTGCTTATTTATTCCATGAAGGATATGAAGTCAGTGATGTGGTGCTAATAGAAAATGTGTAGCAGGACCCGGATGCTGCACAGTCTCCTAAGCGGCCTGGTAACATTGTGAATATTGGCTAAAGTAAATCTACGTTATGCACAAATCCTGCTGTGCTAACTGACATTTCCTTTACAGACCTCACAAACTGTCAGAACACTTTATTCAGGGCACCTGGAGAGAGAGAGAGAGCTGGCAGATGTTAAAAGCTGACTCAAAAAGAGCAAGCTCCAAGGAATGGAGCTGGATCTTGAGATTAAACGCCGGACACTCAGAAAACTGCTGGAAATCCAGTAACCGAAAATCTGTATCTCTCAATGACATAGTCATCTCCAAAGGCCAGGGGATGTGACCTATGGGGGGCCAAGTGTAAAAATTCAGTATAAAAGTTGTAGCTGACACATTTTCATTATTTATCTCACTTTTCTCACATTTAGCACATTTTTCCTACATTTAACATAACTTTTAACCACATGTATAATGGTCAAATAGAACATCTAAATCTAAATTTTAAATCTAAATCTAAATGTTATATGTTATATCTAAATGTTTAAATCACCCCATAGTGACCTGTCCCTGGAGACTCGTCACGTCTGAATGCTCTTCCTCGTCCAGCACATCCTCCGAAAAAGGGGCAAGCCATTATGAAGAGGGAACAGGTGAAGGGGAGTTGGACCTGAATATTCTACATTGCCCTCGTCACGGATTTCTTTGAATACACCTTTGTAACCTCATCCGCTGTGTTTTGTAATCTCAATTACTGCAATAAAACACATATTTATAAAACCTCTGACAGCAATTTGACGAGCAGTCTTCATTAGCATAGCAATATAACACTTGGCCTGATGAAATCATGCACTTATGACCAAGTTGATATTGTGTGATGAAATCGTGATCCTGTATTTAAATAAAATGACTAAAAAAAAAAAAAAAAAAAAAAAAAAAATTATATGCACTGCACTAGCACTACACGACAGCACCTGGGTCTAACTGGACTCAAAAGCGGTCTAACACTTAATTATGACGTCCCATCTTGTTTGAATTCATGCTTGTGTTGTTCTTACTCTCAAATGTAAGTCGCTTTGGATAAAAGCGTCTGCTAAATGACTGTAGAATAGAATAGAATAATAATACTGCAACTCGAATCCATATAAAAAGGCTGTTGCGATTACAAACAGATTTGGATTAAATGTACAGTGACTGTATGTAATATTTTAATACTGGATGATTAAAATGACGCGCCATACTTAGGAAGACCATGGACATGCTGTAAAACACATTAATTCCTCACAGAATTGACGTTGGACATGCAGGTGACTCGCTAGGATTAATCTTAGCCTGAGCAGTTAGCCTGGTCTGGAGCAGGCTAGCTGCAGCGGATAAATCACCACAGTAACTTGGCCGGGTTTAGTTTGAGCTGCTTTCATGCAACCGACTTAGGGCTAAATTCAGCCAGGATAACCAACATATCCCGGCTTAATCCCTTATCTTGGTTTCATGCAATACCCCTCAGGTGTCCTAATGAACCTGGAGCCATGACCTACATACTAATTGAAAACAAAGTAACCTGAGTATCACAAATTCTTAACTTTAATTCAGCCTAGAACCAGAACCTAAAACATGATCCTAACAATAACATAACAAAACCTGATTATAACCCCAACATGACATTATAAACCAAGAACCCTAAAGCCATAACATAAACAAAAACTCAACACACCCCACGATCTCAAACAAGGTCTTAACTAATTTAAACATAAGACCCATGATCATGACAGGATCCTCCTGTGTTGTGGCTATTGGGACCACTCCCATCACCACATTTGCCAAAGAAGCCCTCGGTCAGGGTTTGCTGTATCTGACGGCATACTACTACACTCTGCACCTCGCCTGTCCAGGGTGTTTGGCCACCCTTCTGTCTGTCATTCAGACTGAAGCGTTAAAAGACAGCATCCATGCCACAGCCTCACACAAAAGAGCCATCACATAGATGAAGGGTTTTACTGAGAAGCAAAGCTGTTTATGTTAGGGTTATATGATGTTCATGTCTGTGTTGACAGTTTGGACCTGACTTGTAAGGTATTGTTTTATATATGTTTATTTAATATTAACACATTCTCTCTGCCTTGAATGAAGCGCTTTCAAAAGTGAGTTTCAGTAGCTTTAAGTTTGGATCATCTAATTAAGTTCACTAGTTATGAGAGGAACACAAAATAACTTTAAACATCTCAGTTCTGTAACAATTGAAAGTTTAGTTCAGCAAGGATGCCACCTTACTATTTCTGTGGACGTTTTACACAGTCATGTAAATGAGTAATTCTTTAAATAAGACATTTAAATAAAGGTTATTTGAACTGTAGTGTAAATACTTTGATTTCGAGATAAAACAACTATTAATAGCAATTACTGAATTCAGACGAATCACCTTGTTTAGTTCCTCTTGTTTCAAGAACTTTTCTTTCAGAGTGAGAAGGAAAAAACACTGAAAGAAGCAATAACAAACTAATTTTGAGGGTTTTTTTTAATCATAAAGGACTTCAAATAAGTGTTTAAAACTTGTTTTGAGATATTGTTTACTGTCTAAATTCAGGAGATTTTTTTCTTATTTTAAGAAGTTTTACCAAGTGTAAATATCTTGCTGCATTGGCAGATTATTTCACTTGATTTTAATCTGAATCATCAAAAATTAATTGTTTTTCCTCATATTAAGATATTAAATGATGTGAAAAAACTACAACATTTAGGGCCTGATCTACTAAAGGTTTTCATGTGCAACCTTTGATTTACTAATCTGTTAAATGGGCAAAATAATGTGTGCAGTCCATTTGTTGTTTGCACTGTATAAAATGCAGTATGGGCGTTTCTATATTGAGATCAATATAACACGCTCAATGTGATTTACCAAACATGAAAATGATTGCACAAACACTTTACACAGAAATAACTGCAGCTATAGTTATTCTGCCCTCACAGTACAATTAAACAGTATGTCATTAAATGGACGCTGTAAACATGTAGTTCAACTCGTGTAAACTGATGCAGTCATAAAATACAAAACATGTGCATCACACTGTAAACCACAATGTTTATGTGTAAATACATACAGACAAAAACTCTGTAATGAAGCAAACATGGATTTCTGTATTGTTGTTTTAATTGGTCCGTCACTTAAACGGGTCCGACTAGAAACTATAACTATAACTATAATCTAGGGCGGAGCAGTAGTTATTGGAAAGAGAAGGCTAGACACCTCAAAGTCGACGGAAAGATCACATCTTTTCTGTCGTGTAAAAGCGTTTTGAATGCCAGAGGCCAATTTTATTGAAACACATGACCGCGTTGCTGTAGTTTTTAGAAGGCAGCGAATGGCAGCTAAAGTTGTCACTAAACACCATGGCCAGACCACCTCCATGACCTGATGCTCCAGGTGATGAGTAGAAATCAGATTACTAAACACAAAGGTCTTAGGCTAGGTTCAGACTGCAGGACATAATGCTCAATTCAGATTTTTTTTTTCATGAAATCCAAATTCTTTGAGAGTCGTTCACATTTCCAATTAAATGTGACTTGTATGTGATCTCCTGTATGAACCTTATGTGCACCAAAAGTGTCCTGCATGCGTAGAAGACACGAGGACATGACGTGTAACGTGTTTGTGTTTGTGGTAACAGCGGATCGTATGGTGCTGTTTGAAGGTTATCCACGCCTGTTTCTGTTCATAAATCAGAATCAACTCTAAAGTGGGAGCATGTGAGGGAACGCCTTGCCACGCCCTTGTGGTGGCCATAAAAGGTCAGGAAAACACCTGTAATAAATATTCATCATATCATTTCCATGATGGCTCAGGAGGGGAAAAGAACAAAAAACTGTCATTTTTCGGTGTGTGTGACAGAAATCCTGATGGACCACGCTGAAAATGTATAAAGGTTTTATCTGGAGGGCATGGGATTGGTAGCAGTTTATTTAGTGTTAAATAATATTTCTTTCTAGTTGCTGGGTGCCCGGGTGGGCGGTGCTCCAGCTGGGTGGGCGGTGCTCCAGCTGGGTGGGCGGTGCAGAGCAACACAATCACCGCTATTAACCAGGTGGACAAGGAGTTGCGCGAAATAAAGACCGTCTGGACAGAAATGAGGATAACAATAAAAAGAATAAATAGAATAAATAAAGGAAATCCTCCTCTTGTGTGTTTCGTTAGCGTAGCATCACTTCTAGACCTCCAGCCTCCAGTCTGGTCCCGCTCTGCTGGACTGAAGGACCAAAGCTACTTTCCACACTGACTGCTACATGCTGGCAGCAGACTGGCTCCTTATTTATCTGGATGGTTTTATAACATGAAGTTTTGTTTCACAATGACAGAACATGTTTTACTGGTTGAGCTTCTTATTAACATCATCTCCCTTTTTCCTGGAAATCCTGTTTTGTTTTATTTTATTTCTTTTTGTTTTGTCCCCCCCCGAGCGTGGCTCTTAGGAGAATTAATATGGAATGTGTCTTTATTCATTTCTGCAAACAGCTTTATTATCTGTGGTGTGAAAGGTAATAGTGCATTGTGCACAAAGGTCTCACATTTCACATCATTTACTTGATTTTATTCTGGACCGTTGGTGTCGTTGTTTCCCGTTTTTCTAGATTCTGTGCTTACACCTGGGTCAGAGTTGCCATGAAGGTAGAAACATTTTCCCGTCAAGTTTTTTTTTTTTTTTTATAAATCCCAAAACTTAACAATTTGGCATACACCAGTTTTTGTTCCTACACTAGCTTGATAAATGAGGCCCCAGAACACAACACTAAAAAGTTCAGGAGACAAAGACTGCACGCCATCCACAGCAACACCATCTTGTCAAAGAGAGATCGAAAAATAAGAGCAGCATAAACAGAACATGACAGAAATAAACTTTTAATAGGCTAATGAGGATGAAGCACTGAAAAAAATATCTCAAAATAAAGACTTTATCCAGTGGAGAATAAGAAATCTGATCTCCTCTAAGACAGTCCACAGTACAGGCTGTTGAAGAAGAAAGCAGCATGACATGAGGCTGTGGTAGAGGCTGACCAGGGGCAGATGGAAGAAAGGTTGAAGAGAAAATAGTTACTATTTCTGGAAAGATGATAAAATAGAGAGAAAACATTTATGAATTGATAATGCTTTAATCCTTTTTTCATAGTGAGAATCAGGAACTTACGCAATTAAAGCTTGGAATGGAAAAACGGGGCTTTCTCTAAACACTGTAAAAACAAAAAAGAATAAGTTAGATTTCACAGGTTAACATATTTTTCTCTCTTATGTTTAAAACATCATTTGTTACATGATCCAGTTCAGACGAAAACCAGTGTCATTTTTTCATATCTCGTGTCTTATTTAGAAAATTCTGTGTAGTTTGGTGTGAAGTGTTGTCATGTTTTTCTTTTTTAGATGAAAGGCAGTGAGAAAAGCAAAATGCCTCAGATGGGTGAAGTTTCTGCAACATCCTATAAGATTTCTATAATTTGTATTTCACAAACAGAAAAAAGTTTTCACAAATTAGAAACTGTTTTAATTCACCTAAATGCTGTTTAGCATATTTCAGTTCAGGTTTGAAGAGTATACACGTCTTAATTTTGGATCTGGTCTAGATTAGATTAGATTAGATTAGACTTTATTATCTCACAGTGGAGAAATTCACTTGTTACAGCAGCTCTTGTTATAGAATAAAGTGCAGAAAGACAGAATAAGGTGAACATGCATCACAGCAAGAAGGTGCAATATAAATTATTTACAAGAAAAAGTCTAAGAAAGCAAAAATATGTACCATTATAAATATAAAAGATATATATATATATATATACACTATATATATATATATAGAATATAACATGTGGTCTAAGTTTAGTCTTTATAACTAATATTATTGGTTCAGAAAATGCTTCAGACAGCTTTTACAGTTTGTTTCTTCCAGCTGTTTGCACATAACCACATGTTATACGCTCACTGTCTAAAACAGCATATCCTATATCCTCTAAGGAAAATAAACTTCTGAGGCTCATCCTTCAATATGTCTTGACTACAGAGACACCAAACACCGTTGTTTGAAAAACAACCACAGGCTATACTTAGATCCTGCACTTCAACTAATAACCATAATCTGCTTTCGTTCAATGCCAGCAGTTACTCTGGATGTTCAGCTCATTTCCAAGATGAACTGGCAGAGACTAAACACGAGTTTCCTCCTGACTTGGCTTTATCTAGCCTTTAAAAAATCACAAAGTCTGGCATTAGTTAACATTTTTCTTAGAGATCAAAGCTCTGTGTGCTCTTTGACACAAAGGCCATAAGATCACTTGAAATGTAAAACAGAATCCGACCTCAGTTTTTAGCAAATATTTCACAGGAACAGGAAGACATCAGTGCAGTAATCTGAATAACCTCGGGCTCGGGGCCTTCAGAACTCGAACTGGCTGCTCATCTGCTTTGTACTCTCTTTCCATTCAGTCTTCATCAGCATAATTTGCCGCTGCTGATTACAGGCACTGAGGAAAGCAGCTAAACATTTATATCCTTCATATACAAGCCATTGGTGAGGTCTAAACAGCTACATCTGATGATTCAGTTGGGCTTATGTCACAATTTCCAAACCAGCTCAATTTCCGACTCTTTAAAGTCAAATGTTGTTACCAACTCCAAAAAACAAACACATAAATTTGTACTTTGAAAATGAAAGCATAAATTGGACTGTGACTGCATAAGCTCACATGGTTGTTGGTTTGAGTCCAGTTTTTCATTTTCCAGAACTGAATACTGGAGTACCAGATGATTAAATGAGCATGTGCATTTAAAAGGTTTAGAGCAATTGCCTCTTCAATTTTATTCTTCAAAATTAAAGATTCAAACAGAGCAGATAATATGAACATATTAGGAAGTGGCCAGATTTGCCATCTACATTTACATGAGTTACTTGTGGGGATCCATTTTGTTCTGTGGGGCCAAGACCAGGGGCCTCATTTATAAAGCTGTGTACATACAAAAAACCAGCATACACCAATCATAGTCAACTTTTGGGATTTATAAAAACTAAACTAGGTGGGAGAATGTGTCAAAGTTCAGCAGAGTGGACCCACAAAATGTCAGATCTTTGGATCAGATGAATAAGATTTTATTGAATATAAGAACGTGTCTCAGGGTTGTTGAATCGGGTCCGTGGCAGTCGGCTCGTCTGTGAACGGGGGAGAACTTGAGGTGAGAACTGAATAACTGTAAAGCAATGTTTCAGGTAGATTGTTTACGTACCGGCAGGAGTGTGGTTATCCAGATTTTGAATCTCCACCAGGAGGCGGCAAGCACTAATGAACAGGAGACACTGAAGAAGGGACTGAAGGGTTAATTGTGTCGGGTTGATCTGATTAGGGTAGAGAACTCCAAGAGGTCCAGAAATCCTCCAAATCCTCCAAGAGGGAAGTAACCAGGGTCCAGAATCCAAATCCAATCCTGAGAAACAATTCGAAATCAAAGCCACACAGAAACTAGAGCAAATTTTACCAGGCTGAAGCAGGCAGGTACAGGAATTCCAAGAAGGCCAAAAAAAACTGGTTGACAGGCAGGTAGAAGAGCTGGAAATGTGCAGGAGTATCTCTGACCATCTGGCAAAGAGCAGCAGACAGGCTCCTGCTTAAATAGGGAACCACACAGGTGAGAAGAATCAGCAATCAGGGCAAGGCAAACAGAATCAGTAGTAAGATGTGTTCAGAGGCGGCTGGGAAATCCCAACACCCAGCCAACAACCATGGCAGAATGTCCCTACCTCCACGACAAGTCTGACCCCGCTGTACCCACAAAATCTGGAGAAACAGGAAACTGTGACACCAACTGAATAGAAAAAAATCACAGAAATTATGTGCAATGTGAGACATTTGTGCAAAATGAATAATTATACAGTTATATTACCTTTTGCATCACATGTTATATATTAAAGCTATTTGCAAAAATGAACAAAGAAGCAGATTTGATATTAATACTCCTAAGAGTGCATGCTCAGAAAAAACAAAAACAAAAACAAAAAAAAAAAACAGGATTTACAAGAGAACGGGAGATGATATTAATAAGAACCTCAACCACTAAAGTATGTTCTGTCTGTTGTTACATGTTATAAAATACATTCACACTAAATAAGGTGGACAGTCTGCTGCCAGCATGTGCCAGACAAATTATAATAGTTGCAAATAAAATGACATGGTGACTGTACACAAGTGCTCATCAGTCAGGCTACAATCAGGATCTTTCCACCACCTGTAGCTGTTCAGAAAATTCAAGGTTGAATATAAAACGGCGTGCACCACAGAGACCAGCAAGACTTACTGCATGAACCGCCTCCAACTGCCGTGTGCTGTGCTCTTCGACCTTTGTGATGCTTTGGGCCTGGTATTACAGAGACGGACCACGAGACACCACGCCGTGCCAGCAGGGCTGCTGCTAGCTTTCTGGGGGCCCCAGCCACAACTGCTTTGTGGCCCCACCAAAACAAAGCAGGAACCCAGAGTCAGTTTGATTAGTTGATGTGTCTGTTATTGTTGTCCTCGCTTTCCAGGACAAAAATGTCCCATTTAGTCACATTAAACTCACATTAAAAAAAAAATACAGTTATTATTACTATTACAAAACATAATTATGTTTTCTGTGATGTTCAGGTTTCATTTACCAGATTAATAGTAAAATGAGTGATTTTTACTGTTCAGTTATTTATGCAGTGGTGTTGAAATATCTACTTTTATACAATTAAAACTCAAATTGTAAATTCTGTGAAGAGTGACTTTGCTATTAACAGTTGTTTACAGTTGTGTTTTTTTGCAGATCTTGCATATTATGTAAGATCTGCCACAAAACACACATACACAAAATAAGGAATTCCTGGTGCAGTTGTCTTCATTTCTATTTTAGGCACGTGTGAAACTAAAATATTAATATCCTAACAACACGAAGCCACTCTTGAATTACTTTTGAACGAAAAGCCTTACATGCAAAGCAAAACACTACTTCTGTGGGAAGTACACTAGCCAGCTTCTCTTAATCTTTTCTCCATTCGAAAGTGTTTTGAACTGAAGATGTGTATGAAACACTCCATCAGGTCCTCATTGAAAATTGAAAATGGCCTTGACTTTGTATGGACCTCCTCATAGAATTTCCACATGATCAGCATCTAAAATGTGTGCTGGCCAAAGAGCAGCATCAGTTGTTGGGGCATCCAGGTCTCTGTAGCATCACTGGTTGGCGGACTCTGTGTGCCTTCAGAAGTCCCAGAGTCCACATACCTGGTGGTTGCTGTTTGATGTGAACTGGAAGTGCTGGTGGACGGTTGCTCATCTGCATCCTGGCCTTGTGTTCAAGGCAGGTAAATGATTAGCAAGCCACTCTGCTAAAAAAAAATCATGCATGTTCCGAACAGAAACAAGAGCAGCCGAAGCAGATGCTGCCCCCTCCCCGTCCCATCTGAACATGTCCAGGTGACCCTGAGGAAGGAGGTGAGCAGCTGAGTGTTGAATTAATTGATTATTGTGGAGAAAAAAACATTATTTAAAAGAAAAAATCATTCTGAATTATTAATAGTAAATAAAAATAGTTTGTATTTATTTTAGACTGATTTGAATGGTTCTCAGCTGTCGCTGGAACGTAGGTCAGGTCAGTAGTTTGACTCGTCCTCCTGCTTTGCAGCAGGAACAGAGACATTTCTAGTGCAGCAGACTGGCTGACTGCTTTCAATCCAACCAGAGAAATATTTACATTTTCTAGATATCAGAAGATTAACTAGCAGCAACCATATAGCATCATATATGTTTCCCCACTAATCTAAAGCTTCACCTGTGAGTCTACAGATCTGGAGATAAATTAGACTTCATGTGTTGCTACATGAGGAGACGATGACGTGGAGGATTGGTAGTCAGATCAGTTTCTCTTCACATTGTTGGTGAAATGACTGAAAACACCTTTAAGTAAAACAAATAGTGGGAGGTCACCAGAAATAATTGTGATGCTATTACACATGACATTACATGATTGGAGATACTATATGATAGAACAGCTGGATAGAATAGAAAGCTGGACTTCAGGACTTGATAAGTGATTTTCCAGGGAGAAAACTCCACGTTGGGCTCTTGGTGAAAAATGCTGAGCAAAGACAGTGATGGTGAATGAGATTGCACGAGCATGACTCAGCAATAATGTACCTTTACCTCTCCTTGATATCTTATTACACAAAGTTCTACCTTTTAAAATGTGATTATTTAATTTTAAAGATGCTCCCAGCTGTTGTTTGGTTGTAAATCTCCACAGAGGTTTGCTTGTGACCGTTTTACATTCAGTTCTTATAAAACAATAAACTATGTAACGTCCTAGTTTCTGTTTCTGAGCCTACCTCATTTATTTTACCATTTGCATCTGATTTAATAAAGATAATGCTTGCAATACAATAAATCATAAAAAACAATCAAGCAATCAAATTACATTTTTGAAGCACGTTTCATATTAAAATGTTGTAACACAAAGTTGGTTTGTAATTAAGAAAATTCCCACATGCCCTTCCAGCCGCTCAGTGAGACTGTATTCAGTCTTCTTTATGATATTTCTGCATTGTGCATTCAGTGTTCTTCATTTAGGTCTTTTTGTTCCAAATATTAGATCAGATCCCAATACTATTTAATAATTGTTAGATACAAAAACATTATAAAACACAATAGTACTGCAGTCATTATTCTTTGTTAAATTAACTTGCATTCTTTTCTGAGAGCCTGTGGTGAAGACCTTCCTCTCTAGGAGTTTCTACTGGTGCCTGTTGTGGCTGCAAAAATTTTCTAAGTGCACCTGGAAAAAAATCCAAATTTAACACATTACTTTTTAAAATTTTATAGCAGTAACATTAAATTGCAGTAGCCTACCCTCACAATAAACAGACAGTTGCATAAATACTGCTTTGCATTATGACATGCATGCTTTTTATGGCATAATACAGGTGGTACTTTAATTATTATGTTGTTCAGATATTGATGTTACGGTACAATAGCATCTGTCTTAGTGTTCGCCCACTGCTGATGTCAAAATGAAAAGTAAACACAAACGTTGCCTTAAAGGTCTCATATTACACATTTTTTCAACAATTTCATATGTGTGTCTGAGGTCCAACAACATTGTTCTCAAAGTGCATTACCCAAAATTCAGACTTGGTTCTTGATTTCAGCCATTCCAAAAGTAGCTTTAATGAACTCTAATGAGAACCGGCTGTTTCTGTGTCCGAACCTTTAAATGTTCATGAGTGGTACCTGTCCACGCCCTTCTCTAGGAGAGGATATGGCTTTCGTGGTGCCCACTCTGTGATTTTAGAGGGCAGGCTCGGCTAGTTGGGGGGGGCGGGGGTAGTGTTACAACTTACCAGGGGTAGTGAATATTTCCCTTTGTGTGGTCACAAAGGGAAAGATCTCAGACTCACCCGTTTGAGCCCACATTTGCTAAAAAGTGGAACAAGGAAGTTAGAGAATTGACAGAATTTTCTCATTTTGGGCCTCATACAGGCTATGTGGATGCACATGACTGTTAGAAAACCTTTAAAAAGTGAATTTTGCATAATATGGGACCTTGAATGTTCAATTACTCAGACATACCTCTACTTTGGGCTCGTTATTCCTCCTAGGTCAGCTGTTACCTGACCTAAACTTTGAAAATGATTTTCTTGTTGGCAACACACAACAAGGTGACGTATTATCATTATGAACTTGGATGCGCTGCTCCAGCCCTCCACTCTCTCGGGAAGTGAAAAACTCTCTGTACTTCAAACAAAAATAGACTTTCTGGATGTCAGAAAAAAAACTGAAAGAATGAATTCCTGTTTGTTGACATTTTGCACCTTTCAAAAGAGATATTTTTTGTTTGGTACTCTCAACAGACAAGATCCAAGCAAGAGTTTGTGGTAATGGTTCCCAATTTCTTTAAACTTTGCAGCTCTGCCCAGACATTCTCATGCCATGGTTTTATCCATCTAAAAGTGTGCATGAAAGCAGACATACACCACCTTGTAGCGTGCAGGGTTACAACATGAGCATAAAAGGATTTATGGACATGGTACATTAAGTCCCTTGCCACTGATGACAATGGGAAAAAAGAAAAATAATTCTGTGCCATTACATAAAGGAACTTCAAGGGACAGGTCATGAAGAAATTAGAAGTTGGTGTTTATTGTCTTCGGTTTCATTCTGTATTACTGAATAGCTTTAATGGGGTAAAAAAAAAATCTGAGTTTGATTGAATCTAAATAAAAACTAAAACTAATGAAATAAAAAGACAAAAACAAACATGAGTTTTTTTCCTCCTCCAACAGTTTTCTAAGAAGGAAAGTGGCACATCAGTGTGTGTAGAAGCTGTCTCCTCCAGGAAAAACACCATCATGGCTGCTCTCCAAGCAGCCCGGCGTTCAGCCCGTTGGTTCTGAATCCAGTCAGCCTCCTCAAGGGCCATAAAATTTACAATTACTGTAAGCTGGTGGGCAGAGATGGCAACAAAACCAAAAGCACGAGTGCTGGGGAAAACTGGCAAACCTCCAACAAAAAGCACTGTAAAATTTGCTGACATGTTTTCCACAAACCACAATGGGAGCGATGAGAGGTCAGATCTCTGGATGTCTCTGGTGTTTAAAATGTGTTAATAACTGCACATAGTGGTCCACACTTCAGCTCAATGAGGTCAAAGAGTTGCTGTGATGAAAGAAACTTTGTATCCTTTCTTGATAAAAAGATTAGAGATAGTATGGAAAAGAGATATGTTGTAGTTAAAACAGGAAATAATTACTCAGATTTACTATATACTTCACTGCATAACTGTGACGGTTTTGGGCTGGGGCTGGGATTTCTCAGACACGTCTGAAGGCATCTTTCTTCTGGCTCTGATTGCTGTGCACTGATTACTAATGCTCTTCAATCCACAATCCACTACCAATAATTTCCTCTCTTCCTCCTTCCCTCTCCCTTTCTGCTTTCTCTCTTCCGTCTCTGCCATTTCCGAACTAATAAGAAAATCCAAATCATCCACATGTCGATTAGACCCCCTCCCAACCATCCTTGTCAAAGCATCTGCGTCCTCACTGGAACCTCTAATTACCAGTGGCGTCTCTGGCATGAAAAGTTGAGTGGGGCACAACAGAGTCTACACCTGTATGCACCATCTGATACTTCTGTGATGGATATACATTAGAACCTGAGATTGATCTGTATTAAATGACCCCCCAAAAATGACAAAACATACACATAAAATTCAATTTCAGTTCAAGAACACAACATATTTCATACATATAATTACAAATGAAGGCTCATGGAAAAAAATCACTCACCATTGCAGTTCATTTCTTGAATAGAAAGGATGCACGTCGATCTTTCATCTGAGCAAATTTGTCAATAACCTGTCTGTCAAAGTCCAGTAATCCATGAATGAATTCATTTTCAATGGACAACATAGCCAGTGCATTTAACCTCTGCTGCCCCATTGTGTTTCTTGTAAATGTTTTTATTCTTTTCAGTGTTGAAAAGTTTCTCTCTGACTCAGCTGTGGTCATAGGTGTTGTGATTATAATTTTAAGCAGTGACACAGTTTCTGATAGGGCCTCCTGTAGGTTGTTGTCATAAATCAACTGCAGCAGAGGGAGAGTATTTCCTGCATGCAACTCTGAATGACAGTACAGTGACTTCAGTTCAGTTTCGAGTTTAACTTTATTTCCAATTGGCCATATTTTGATTGCAGTTTCAAATTCAGCACTTGGGAACGCTTTGCTGAACTTACTGAATAGTGTGCAGTCCACCAGCTGTGATGCTATGAGGTGATCACTTTTGCAAAATCTTTCCTCCACTTGAGCAACCACAGTATCACAAGCTTCCTTCATAACTGCAGCAGTGTTTTTTTTCCTCCGTTTCATTGGCGCTGCCTCTCTCTCTTGAGCGATGTCATCCACCTTTTTTCTTAGTCGACCCACGCTGTCTTTGAAGCCACCCATGGCGCGATTAACTGTGGCTGCATCCACATTCCGTTTTTGCAGTGTGTTATACAGAATATCTACTTCTGGCCTAAGCTGGTAGAAAAACTGCAAATACTGTAAAAAAGTGTCATCCTCCAGGTGCATGGCAAGACCATATGCTTCACGAATGGTAATGCTGTCCCATCCAGGTTCTGTTCGGATTTTATCCAGACACATCTTGATATCTACACGGTTCTCCCACACAGCATTCACTGTTCTGCTTTTAAAATTCCACCGAGTAGCAGGTGGCCGTGGGATGCGCCGATCAGATGTTTCTGATAACGCAGCAGTTCTCTTTGGTGAGTTGGAGAAAAATGTAGCAAAGGCAGACAGATCAGCAAAGAAAACTTTTAGATCGGAGATTCTTGCGGAGCACACCTGCTGTAGAGTCAGATTTAACTGGTGTGCGTAGCAATGCACAAATTGCGCGTTTGGGTACATCTCTTTAATCAGTGTCTGAACGCCACGGATGTGCCCACTCATGACCGCCGCACCATCATACGTTTGCGCAATTAATTTATCTTTTAAACTCAATGGCTCAAGAACTTGTTGTATTGTTCTTGCAAGACCAGGTGCCGTTTTATCCTTCACCTCAACAAATCTCCAAAACCTCTCTTTCACTGTTGTTCCAGTCATATAACGGAGCACAACCACCATCTGCGATTTGCACGACACATCTGTTGTTTCGTCAGCTTGAACAGCAACGAAAGTAGCCTTGGACACCTGCTTCACAACTTCCTCCTGATATACATTAAACATACAGTCCAGAAGTTCGTTTTGAATTGTGGCTGAGGTCCCTTTGAAGTATGGCTGTGATTCATAATGTTGTCTGAGTCTGGAGTCACCCTCACACATAGTCTCAAAAATGCTCCGGAAAATACCGGGGTTCACCGAAGCGGCAGATTCATCACGGCCCCTTAAGGCAACTTCACATTTACCGCAGAGTTTTAGGCATGTAATGATTCTTCCAAGCACATACCTGTTTTCTTCAATTTGCTTGTTGTGTAGTTCAATGGCGCGTTTGTGAGCGGAATTTATCTGTGCTGCTATGTTAGCACTGCCAAGCAAGCCCAGTTTCAGAGAATTCTCAACATGTGAGCCACTGCTCTCATGTTTGGCCAGACGTTCTGAAAGATGTTTCAGATCTTTGAATCCCGATGAGGTCCATGTAGTTTCTCCTCCAAAGAGTAGGCAAGGAAAGCAGAACAGCGATTTTCTGGCGACACTTGCAGTTAGCCATGTTTTCCTATAGAACCATTCTGGGTTGAAGGAACGGGTTTTGTCCTTTCCCGCTTGAACGATGTTAAAATCCACCGGGTGGTGAGGTCCCAAACGTTTAATTTCTAGTTTTTGCTCAAGTGGCAAAGTGTTAAATTTAGCTTTTATTAATGAATCAACTTCATTCATTTTTCATCTCTTTCGCCTAGTCGCTAACACTGAAAATCAACCTAGCTTGATGCGTAGTACCCACAATCCATGAAAACTGCACAGTTTATTGACGTCTTGACGTATGTCATCCCAGTATTTTAATTGGATGACATCGGCTTGGGGCCACGATAGTTGTGCCCCACGGCTGTCTACTAAGAACAGTTTTGGACATGCACACCATCATTTTAGTTGTTCATCAATTTAAACAGGCGCTGATGGGCCGGCCCCATTCTCTGTGCGTTTATAGAAAGTAGGCTACTGTCGGCATTCGTGGGCAAAGCTCTTGATAATGTATGAATGTTTATATAAAAATAGTCTTTATAAGATAATTAGTCTTTATAGAGTATTATTATTTTTGATTAGATATTTTTAGTAGATTATTACTCTATAAGGGCTGCTCCATAGCGACATCTGGTGGGGCCAGGCCCTACTGGCCCCAAATGCAGAGACGCCACTGCTAATTACCCACATCATTCACTCCTCCCTCACCACTGGACTGGTTCCCTCACTGTTAAAAACAGCTGCCATCACCCCTACATTTAAGAAACAAACAACAACCGCCGTCCCATTTCCAATCTCCCATTTATTTCAAAAATCCTGGAAAAAGCAGCTCCAAGCCCATTTATCCCACAACAATCTGTATGAGCATTTTCAATCTGGTTTCCGCCCACTCCACAGCACCGAATCCGCATTACTTAAAATCACTAATGACCTCCTCCTGGCAGCTGATTCCGGTCTCTTATCTATTCTCATCCTCTTTGATCTGAGTGCGGCCTTTGACACCATTTCCCACTCCATTCTTCTGGATAGACTCTCCTCCATCGGCATCACTCACAACCTCCTCAATTGGTTCAAATCATACCTCTCTGGCCGTACTCAGTTCATCCAGTTGAAAACATTTACCTCCCAGTCATTCCCAGTCACCACTGGTGTGCCCCAGGGCTCTGTCCTTGGGCCCCTGCTGTTCCTCATCTACCTCCTCCCCCTCAGTTATATTTTTAGAAATTAGCACATACATTTTCATTGCTATGCGGATGACACCCAGCTCTACCTCTCCACCAAGCCGAACTCTGCCCTCCCACCATCTTCCCTCACAGATTGTCTTCAAGAGATTAAATCCTGGTTCACCTCAAATTTTCTTAAACTAAACAGCAGCAAAACAGAAATTTTACTAGTAGGCACCAAATCCACTCTCTCCAAATCTGACAGTTTCTCCATTCCCATTGATGATTCTTCCATTTCCCCCTCCCCTCAGGTAAAGAGTCTGGGTGTCATCCTCGACAGCACTCTGTCTTTCACATCACATATCAATAACATAACCCGGTCAGCATATTTTCACCTTCGCAATATCAACTGCCTCCGCCCCTCCCTCCCCCCTCACACCGCCGCCATACTCGTTCACAGTCTTGTCACCTCCCGTCTCGACTACTGTAACTCCCTTCTGTTCGGTCTTCCCCAAAAAACACTTCATAGACTTCAACTGGTTCAGAATGCAGCAGCCCGGGTCATCACAAGAACCGTCTCCACCCATCACATCACTCCTGTTCTGCAGCAGCTCCACTGGCTCCCCGTCACCTACCGCATCCACTGCAAAATCCTGCTGTTCACCTACAAGGCCATCCATAACCTCGCTCCTCCCTACCTTTCCGATCTCCTCCATGTCTCCATACCAGTCCGTTCCCTCAGATCCTCCTCCTCCATCCACCTCATCGCCCCCCCAGCCCGCCTTGTTACCATGGGGAGCAGAGCTTTCAGCTGCTCTGCTCCTCATCTCTGGAACTCCCTCCTCACAGACCTCCGTAACTCTGATTCAATACAACTGTTCAAATCCAAACTCAAAACACATCTGTTTAAACTGGCATACTCACTGTAATATTTCACACTGCTTTTATTATTGTTTTATGTATCCTTTAATTTATGTGTGTATTTATTGATTTGTTTTACTCTTGTGTTTTGTCCTGTAAGGTGACCTTGAGTGTCTAGAAAGGCGCCAACAAATAAAATGTATTATTATTATTATTATTATTCACCTGTGTTGCTCTCTAGATAAGCAGTAGTCTCACTGCCAGGTTGTCAGTGTCTTCTCCTGAGCGGCTCCAGTCCTTCTCATCTGCCTTTTGACCTGCTTTCCCCCTCCCAGGATTTTTGTATCTGCCTGGTAACTTCTGCTTTCTTTTTTGTGGCTTTCAAGGTTTTGAAACTTCAGACTGTCTGGATTGGATTTGGATTTTGGGACCAAGTTTCCTGGTTGGATGGATGGAAGGAAACCCCAGACTTCTTAGAGTTCCCTGTCTGGATCTGAGCAACTGAGCCTTCGTTCTCATTTCAGTAATCACGTGTTGCTCAAAGCTCTGTGGAGAAGATACCAGATAAAGATCCCATCACTTCTGTTGGTGTGTTCTTTCACTGCCAGTCATTTAGTTTCTCCCCTCTGTCTTCTTACGTCCACAGAAGAGCCAGCTGCCAAGGACCAGCTATAACTTTCTAGAGACACCTACCTGAGCACAAGAAATTCTTCTTCATTCAATCCTAAGGTCTCTGATCTTTTGTGGGTCCTGTCTGCTGAACCGTTACAGTAACTTTCTTCTGCAAGAGGTTTGAACGATGAAGACAAAGGAGGAGAAACACTCTGATGTGCTCCATTTTCCACCAGTAACTGACTTTGGAGCTAATCAATGTGATAATTTAATCATCATCAACAAAATTCCTCCTACTGGTTAAGATCAGGACAACAGCCATTTATAACCTGTTCCTTGTCAGTTCACCTCTGTGTAAATATACTTTTGGGTTTATTCTCTGCCTTCTTCTTCATGTCATGTTTAGTTCCTTCTAGTCTTCATGCCATATTTCATCCGTGTAGTTTAGTTTTTTGTTATTAAAACCTTGTTCCTGCACCCGTCTTCCTCCCGCCTCATAAGCCTGCATTTGGGTCCACACCTTCCACGCTGCCAATTATTAAACTACTGTAATGCAATTATTGGTAAGAAATGTTCAAAATAGTCAGATCATACCTGGAATGGAAGCAGTGGTACAAAACATGGTGGACTAGTCATGAGAAATGCAGTTGTTAGTTAGATTACATGTCATACAATTGAAGAACTATTAATTAATTTAAGGCAACACTGTTGATAAAACAGAGCCACCGCTCCCACATTTCACATCATCCATAGTGACCAAGTGGGCGGGCGCCAAAAGAATTAGACTCTGATCAATCATAATTATGTAACCCGGGTAAAAAACAGGTTAATTAGCATATCTAACTTAATAAAGAGAGGTAATTTTTTTTTATTGTATTCGTCAAATATGGAAAATTCCTAGGGTATTTAAAGGCAGCATCTGATGTATTGCTTAAATAAGACAAGCGCGTAGCAAACCATCATTCGATGCCAAGCACCATCTAGACTGGGCAGGAACTTAGCGAATCGCAGAGGTTTTTACTTGCTGTTGCAGCAAAGACCATGCTAATGAGGAGCGTAACACTGTGGCATTGTTTTCATGAAAACAAAACATAACAATATGGATAAATTTTAAGTTAGCTTAACCAGCTATGTTTATAGTCATATTCTGTGTTTGGTCCAACTCAGCATGGAACTGAAGTCCTGGCGGCAGCAGAAATCGTGATTAAAACAGCGAAGCCTGAGACCCTGCCGTCACTCAGTAATGGAGCATATTCAACTTTGTACGATACCGTTGACTGTTGACATGTTAGTTATTACTGCTGTTCCTCACTAAAATGTGGGAATATTGTTATATTTGGTCCTCAATTTGCTGTTACACGCTGAGTGTTTAGTGTTTAAGCACCTTGTATGTGAGTAGCACCTTAAACAGCAACTTTCTTAGCTGATGCCACTTTTTTCTGGTCAGATTGAAAGGTTTTGTGTGTTTAGAGAGTCTCATAGTAAAAAAGTGTATTTTACCTGGAAAATATGTGAATTCATTAATGTGTTATCAGGCAGCTTTTGCCATGAATGATTTCATTATGAAGTAATTTATCAAACAATGTTTTGGTACTGGTGAAAGCGAACTGTTTCTGCTAGATTTATTTGTTAAAAGTCATGGGGCTTACACAAGTAGTGACACAAGTTAATACAGAAAATACAGGAAAACATTTACAATGTCGTTTTCACTAAAGATGAGGTTTACTTGTTTAATGTTTGTCATGTGAGATGTTTGTGTTATTTTCCTTAATGCATTGGTTAAGCTGAAGTTGTTATGTTCAATATTGAATGTTGATTTGTTTGTATTGTAGGGTGGCCGTGAAACACACAGACAAATGAAAAACACGAAGACAAATGAAAAAACCACAATTACATTAATGAACCATAAGAGGTTGGTACCCGTGTGCAACATGAGACTTCACTGATTGGACGCCGGTGGTGCCGGTGGAGTTTTGAACCGGAAATTATTTTGCCTTTCGTTCATTCATGGCTTGGCGATGAGGGAAGACTGCATCGTGTATTGCACAAAATGCGGAAAAGAGCTGCTTGAGCAGTGGCCAAACTTTTGCAGCGACTGTGGTAAGAGGCTTCAAGAAATATCTAGTATCAGAGACACTCCACAACCTTCGGGTAAGTTAATAAGCATGAAGAAATGTTTATGTTGCTTATGTATTTAGTAACTCACAAGCATTAGCGGTTTCCAGACATTAGCACTGTGGTCGACAGCTGGCTAATTCCAAAAATATTTATCCCGCCACATTGATTTAAAAAGAAAGAAAGAAATTAAGAAAAAAAGAAACAGATTGCAAGAGTTATGTGTCAAAGTGCAGAGACAAGGTCCATTTACAGCACTGTGTTTAAAGAACAGTGTGGCCCCAGAAAGGTCGAGCTGGAGAGGAGGACAGACACACAGTTAGCTGTGAGAAACTTGTTTAGCTGTAAATGTTTTGCTTCCAGTTTTAGCAATAAACACAACACAGCTCTTATAGTTCCAGCAGACTCGTGTCTTGTGTCCACTGCTGGGTAACGTGAAGCTAACCCTGAAAAATCTGAAAGATGGAAAAACCTTTTCTTATTCAAAATGTTATGTTTATAAATCTTAGTTTAAAATAAAAGGAAAGCAGATATAAGGAAATGAATTTTCATTAATAAGAGTCAAACAATGTACTATAATTTCGACTTCCATCTTTCAGAGAAAGTGACGGCTGTGTCCCTGGAAGATTTGTTGATGTTTAGCACAGGCCTGGCAGCACTTCCACCAGCAGGCATGACACCACCTCCACACATTCAGATTTTAAGTGATTCGTCTTTTCCAGTTGCAGCCTCCTCTCTTGGAATCCTACAATGTCTTCAAGGCAAATATGGACATTGGGATACAAAATGCTCCAGGATCCAGTTCAGCTGCTGTTGACATGCTACCTTTGCAAAACTACCTTTGTAACACATTTATGTGAAAAGCAACTTAACAGTTTTGTTACACATTTAGCTATTTCTTGATTCTGAGCTAGTGTGTACAATAAACAAACTTTAAACACAAACACTGTTTATAAAGTTTTATTCAGAATGTCAAGTGTTAAGTTTTTCCTAATAGTTTGGACTGTACAAAAGGTTCGGTGTTAATGTTTACCTGTCACTGTATGTATTGATGAATATGACCAGGAAACACAAGAAAGACTAAAAATGGGTTCAAGTTATGGTCTAAAACCCAGATATGTCTTTCAGAGCTAAATACAGTTCTGAAGCTGATTCCCAGTCTTGTGGCTGCTGTAGTCCATTTTGCTGTACAGCCTGTTGTAGGTATTCTTCAATGTTTGGATCACCACACAGTCCATGTGCTTGCCTAGCTTCAGGGAATACATCCAGTTCCCTCTCCTCAACAGCAAATCCACAGTCCCTTGAACCATATATGCAAAATGAAATTGGAGTTTAGAATAAAATTGTAAAAAGATTTTTAACATTCATTACAAACAGTTTGAAATGTCAGATTTGTTTGCTGAAAATATGAAACTGTGTAAGTTAATAATAGCAGTGACACTTTATAAACAGCTGTATTTGACCCATGTGTACAATGATAAACATATCTTCCAGCTTAAGCTATAAAATAAAAAGTTATTCCATTCTGTGAAGATGTCAGTTACCTGTGAAGTAAGAGATAAAGTTAATTTGGAATCCCCCAGGACATGATGCAAGTCTGCTTGGCTGGATCCTGTGTTTGTTCCAGGGGTCTTTCTGCAGAACACTGATGAAGCAGAATCTTAGAAAGCATTGGTGTTCATGGCTTCCATTGAAGTTTCCAGAGTCTCCAAACAAGTTCATCCAAAACTGAGACCTGACGATACATTAGATATAAAGATTTAAATTTATTCTTGTTAAATGTATAGTGATTTAAGAAATGTTTCCCCTATTCTATTTGAGGTCACATTTAAAACATGCTACAAATAAACAAAATAATGCCTTTTACTTTTACAGAAAGTCTTAAAAAAATGTTGGAGAACCCTTTGTAACTGGACAATGAAAAATTTGCATGCAAAAAAATTTTGACCAAGTAATCACTAATGGTAATTAATTAATTTTGGTAGCAAACTCTATATGGAATGAAACAGCAAAATGTTAGAAAACTCAGCAATGATCGGCTTCAATTGTAAATCTCTTCTACCAGTACAAACCAGTAAATCGTGTAAATATTGTATTGCTGTAACGCAAATCTGCACAATGGAAATCAGTCCAGTATTAAGTAATCACAACAGGCTGCAGGTGTTTCACTGTTTAATTAATATTTTCTAAACCGTTTAATTATTAAAAAAAGATAAAACAGATCAACGTATGGATGCATACAACAAATTAGGCTTTACAACTTTATATGGGGATACCATTTCAATAAATGGGGCGGCTGTAGCTCAGGAGAAGGAGCAGTCGTCTTTCGACTGGAAGGTAGGCGGATCGATTCCAGGCTTCCACTGACTACATGCCGAAGTGTCCTTGGGCAAGACACTTAACCTCACGTTGCCTCCCTATCGGGGTGTGAATGGGTGAATGTGATAAGTAGTGTAAAGCGCTTTGAGTGATCAATCTGACTGGAAAAGCGCTGTATAAGTACAAGTCCATTTACCATAAAAGAGTTGTAATAAAAGTACAATATCTATTGTATTAAACCAGTGTTCAATATTTAATCCAGTTTTAACACAACGACCAATCACCGGTGTTCATCTACTGAGCTCTCTTGCTATGACCAGTGTATTTAATGTGAAGTGTGGGAACCTTGCAGGCTAGGCTTTGCTTAATGTAAGGTGTGTCCCAATTCAGGGTCTGCACACTTCGACGTGTAGATTTGTCAGCCACATACGTCATACGTCAAGTACTGTCCCAATTCACAGAATTTGAAGGACCCCCCGAATCCACCCTTCAAATCCGCACTTCGTTTAGCCTCAAACCGAGGCTGCTGGTGATGCATCCTTTCGTGGCCTCTTTTCTCCCAGAATTCGAAAAAGTAAAAGTAAAAGTTTTTTAAAACTACACTTTAGTATATACATTACAAAACCAAGTACATTTGAAGCATGTTTGTTAAATGGTGACATTAAAATTTGGTAATATTTGATATTCAAGGACTTTTAAGGGGTTAATGAAGTGTGTACTGGCTGGAAAACAACAAGCCCTCAAACTGTGTTTTATTTTTTAAATTTTTTACTGTCGGTGTTGCCGCTTAGTGTTCAGCGTCCACTGAAGTGTCCTATGAGTAATTTCAGAGGTTTAAGTCCTGTGTTGTTGCTATGGAAAATTCTTGTTGACTAGGTAGGCTGTTCCATTTCACGAACGTTAAGCAGACTTCGAAGTGTGTAGACTACGGAGGACACTCTGTAGCCTAAGTAGTCTGCGCACTTCGAAGTGTGCAGACCCTGAATTGGGAAACACCTGTAGAACTGATTTACTCTGACTGCTAATGTAGCAATGCTAGCTAGCTAGACGCCAACTTTCATACCAGTCAGAGAGGTAGTTACTTGAGCTCAATGTAATTCTTAAAACGTTTTGTTGGCATGTGTTTATCTACGCCTAAAACACACAACGGATGAGTCAAAACAATGTTGTTTTCCCAGAAGTAACTTACCCAGCTCGTTTTCGCTATGGCTGACAAGACGTCCAGCAAGGCCTCCCGACCATTGACTCTGATAGGTTAACCTATTGATGACCCACGTTGTTCTCTCAAACCTTCATTACAAAATGGTACAAAAATCCATTGATAACTGTGAGGGGGGTGAATTTATTTTTTCTAAGTCATCCGTTTGGATGTTATTTAATCTTGAAATTCAGCATAATTATGGGCATGTCCTTTTGATTGACAGGTATCCAATATCCGTGGAAAGAAGGGAGTGTGCAGCACAAACGCGGATTTTAGCCGACAGTGCACCTTAGCTACCTTCATTAGCCGGTTAGCTCACATTAGATCCGAATTGGCTCAGTTAGCTCTTAGCTACAGGCAGCTTGGAGTTTGATAGACATCAATTATCCACACCACGCTCACAGCCCCCCACTCAGCTCTGCCTCTTTGCCCATTTTCTTTTATTTTCCGGGAGTGACAGCAGGCATGACGCTGCCAAGATAGCGACGGTGGGAAACACCCAACGAGCTTCACTTTTGCTCTTTAGAAACCTACAGGTGACGTCACGGAGGCTCCGTCCATCTTTTATATACAGTCTGTGGTCCCAATTCACTTTGGAGTGTGCAGACTACGTAGGCTATATGGTGTCCTTCGGAGTCTACACAAGTGTGAACGTTCGTGATATGTGATAGCCTACCTAGCCAAGAAGAATTTCCCATAGCAACAACATAGGACGCTGCTTGGAGATGGTCTTATAGCCTTTGCCTTTAACATGCTTGTCTATAATTTTCTTTCTAATCTCATGAGACAACTCTTTCCTTTGCTTCCTCTGGTCCATGTTGAGTGTGGTACACACCATGTCACCAAACAGCACAGTGACTACCTGTAGCCTATATATAGGCCCACTGACTGGTTACAAGCTTGTAGACACCTGTGATGCTAATTACTTGGATTAACACGTCCCTTTGGTCACATTATTTTCAGTCTTTTTTAGGGGTACCATCATTTTTGTCCAGGCCTGTTTCATGAGTTTATCTTTTTAGATAATTCTGTTGAAGCATGGTTGAAAAGCAATGTCTGACTTTCATTGGTTAAATTTCATAGAATTTTTATTTTTTGTCAGATTCAACTTATTTCTGTGACCATTGTGAGCTTTTCTTTCATAAACCGAAGGGTACCAACAATTTTGTCTACGTCTGTAAATGATGGTCAAGTTTTTCCTTTGTTCCCTAATCGATTACTTTATTATACATTTATTTGTTTTAACAAATTAACTTTAAATTTTGCTCCCCAACAAGAAAAACACATGAAAAACTTTTATCATATGAAATATTAGACATTATGTTCAATAAAGTATGTTTTTTTTCTTTTATAATTTGTCTTTTTTTCTACAAGGTTATTTTAAACTTCTACAAAAACCTAAAAAATGTTTTCCCTAAATATTAATCTTAGAATCAAAGCCCAGTGTGTATTACATTGACACATTTGCATATAACATAATTACAGTCATTTAGAGACACTCGCAGAGCTGCCAACTTTTCAGTAATTCTTGGAGTGAGATTTGGTGGAACTAATCAAAACTTTGCCAAATACACAGCAGCAAGACTCATTTTGACTCGTTTTGTGCAGGTTTAATCATAAAATATAGCACCCAGGAGGAACAAAATGTTAAAAAAAAAAAAAGGTTTACTAATAGGTCTTCAAAGTATCAACAGAAACTTTAAAATAAAACAGGAACCAACACAACTACACAAAGTAAGGGACACTTAGACAAGACACGGAATTTCACAATAATAATTTCTTAAGATCTGTGTGCCTTCTCAGACTGGCTTTTTGGCCTTTTTTGAGGCCTTAATTAACAGATGATTGAGGTGGTGAGACAGTATGAAAACGATTACAGCACATGGAAAGTGATGGACCTGCTGCTGGGTCTGAGACTGAGGACCATGTGGTTCATGATGTTAATCTTTGCCAGTACTGATGTTACCATGTTAAAGTGGTGTTTTAAGGTTCAATATATAGGATTCTTATGCAATAAGTCATTTGCTAGGATACACCAACAAACACGAGTAATGTTTTATATTGTACCTCCTGTCTTATTTTTAGAAGGGTGATAGGGCCTCTAAGAACATTCATCATTATTATAATGCAAGATTCAGTCTGTCTGCACCTTAATTCAGGCAAACTAACTTTTATAATCATAATTAGACATTTTAAAATGTAACATAAAATAACTTTTCAATTCAGAATTTTCAAGGGCCCCCACCCGCAGTGAGCCCTGTGTAAATAGTATAGTTTACCCCCCCACTCCAACGCCACGGCATTTAGGGACAACACTGATTAATTACAATCAGAAATTCATCAACGGTGTTAAAGGTCACCATTTGACACTGAGGCGTGCGATGGGCGTAAAAACACTTGCTTTTTCATATAGAACGAGAACTTTTTGATACCCCTCTGTTTGAAGTGTGAAAAATCTTGGTTTGAAGGGGTATATATACATACATATACATATATATATATATATATATATATATATATATATATGGTGTTATGGCAGTGAAACTGATTTGTGCCTCATGGATTAGAAAATTTTTTGAGGGGCTTCATGATAGGCCCTCCAATACACGTTCTTCGACAATACACTCTCTTTGACTCTTTATGATATATATTTTACACATGCCCTTTTTATTCGAGGGCTTTGTCACCGTTGTTTTGTCAAGTGAAGTTGAATGTGCATGTGGGTGGGGAAGTACTGGCGTTACACCAAAATCTGTGACCATAGTGGGTCGAGTGTACATTTCACTGCATGTACATCTTAGAAGATGAGTGAAGTCTTGAAAAATTGTATTTAAGTCTGAGTTCATTATAATGCAAGTACACATTTTGATGGCTATTAAATAAAATGTGACCTAGATCCCCTCTCTTATAGTCTGGTCTCTTCTAACGTAATATCCGATATAGTGGACAGGTTGTGAGAGAATCAGGGGGCTTCATAACAGGAGCAGGACCAGCCCAAATAAGCAACTACACACACACACACACACACAAGCCCAAAAGTATTTATATTAACAGAAAAACCAGCCCAAAGTTGCTGATAACAGGCAGGTTTAGCAACTCTGCTGCTTATCCGTCACATTCATCTTTATCCCTGCTTTGTTTGATCTAGCTGGCAGTTTGCAGCCATGTCAGGAGCCTCACACACTGATTGGCTGAGTCCATCACATGGGATGGCTTACCTCACGTGCAATTGGTCTGCGTGTTTCCTGACCACTACCATGAAGACTGCAAAAGTTGCGCCAATTAAAGTAAAAGCACCCCGTCAAATTTTATATTTCATCTCCGGGTCCATATGGGACAGGTTCTGGGTCTGGATCCGGACTGCGGTCTGCTTCTAGTGTAGAATAAATACGCCGGATGGTGTGGAAAACACTTCCTATTTCCTATAAATAAATAGGAAGAGCATCCGGCATAAGACATGTGCCAAAGGATCATGCAGATACATCCTACAACTTCCATACCGGGTCAGATGGAAGCAGATGATTCGCTGTGGCGACCCCATAAGGGAAAAAGACGAAAGGAAAGAAGAAGATGCTGTTCTCTAACAAGAATAGAATAGAACTTTGTTGTCATTACAACAAAAGAGCAACGAAAGTACAGCTCCATTTATGACTGAACCATAAATGGAGCGCTAACAATGACAACTTGTATCTGTCTCCATCTCTGATCTTTGATTGTGTTCTTTATCTGTTGTGGATCAAATGGCTTCACTAGTTTGTCATGCTGCTTTTGAATGTTTTGAGCCTGTCTCTATGTGAATTGATTAAATTTGTTAAACAGTTCAAGCCTTCTTTGTGTCCACTAGACATTATACCAATTCATCAGTTTAAAGATTTTTTTAATTGTATTGGTCCAGGTATTGTGCACTTCTCTGATGTCTGGCCTTTTTCCTTTTGCCCTTAAGAGTAACCTTGATCCAAATGTGCTGTCTAACTTTAGACCCATCTCAAAACTGCCATTTGTATTTAAGGTCTTTGTCTGGCTGCAGCTGGTCTATGACCAGTTGCAGGCTTATCTTGATTTTAATGAAATTGGTGAAAAGTTCCATTCTATTCTATTCTATTCTACAGTCATTTAGCAGACGCTTTTATCCAAAGCGACTTACATTTGAGAGGAAGAACAACACAAGCATGAATTCAAACAAGATGGGACGTCATAATTAAGTGATAGTCAGACCGCTTTTGAGTCCAGTTGGACCCAGGTGCTGTCATGTAGTGCTAGTGCAGTGCATATAATTTTTTTTTTTTTTTTTTTTTTTTTAGTCATTTTATTTAAATACAGGATCACGATTTCATCACACAATATCAAGTAGGTCATAAGTGCATGATTTCATCACATAATATCATCTTGGGCATAAGTGCACACAGCTTCTTCAGTACTTGGTTGAGCCAAAAAGCTGGACAAATCTTTCTGACTCATTTAGTTAAGCTAAATGTGGAAATGCTCCTTAAACAACTGAGTCTTTAGCTTGGTCTTAAAAGTGGATACGGACTCTGCGGATCGGACGGAGTTTGGTAGATCGTTCCACCACCGGGGAACAACAGAGGAGAAGAGTCTAGCTACTGATTTTGCGCCACGTTGTGGTGGGAGCACTAGGCGTCTTTCACTGGTAGAGCGTAAGTTTCGAGAGGGAGTGTAGCTCTGGATTAAGGAGTGAAGGTAGACCGGAGCCGTTTGGGTTATTGTTTTGTAAGCCAGAAGCAGAGCTTTGAATTTGATGCGCTGCAACTGGAAGCCAGTGAAGAGCAATTAGCAGCGGAGTGACATGAGCTCTTTTGGGCTGGTTGAAGACCAGACGTGCTGCTGCGTTCTGGATCATCTGCAGAGGTTTAACTGAGCATGCAGGCAGGCCAGCCAGTAAGGAGTTGCAGTAGTCAATGCGTGAAATGACCAGAGCCTGGACCAGGAGCTGGGTCGTGTGTTCAGTCAGGTAGGGTCTGATCCTCCTGATGTTGTAGAGAGCAAATTGGCAAGACCGGGAAACCGAGGCAACATGGTCCTTAAAGGTCAGCTGGTTGTCTACCATGACACCAAGATTCCTGGTAGAAGACGTAGGCACAAGTGTGATTGAGTCAAGCTGCACACTTATCTGTGGTGGTAAAGAAGGACTGGCTGGGAAGACAATAAGCTCAGTCTTGGACAGATTTAGCTGAAGGTGGCGATCCTTCATCCATGCAGAGATATCAGCAAGGCATGCTGATATTCGCATTGAGACGGTTGTGTCATCAGGTGGGAAAGAAAGGAAAAGCTGAGTGTCATCTGCATAGCAGTGGTAGGAGAAACCATGAGAGCTAATGATGCACCGAGTGAGGAGGTGTATAGGGAAAAGAGAAGAGGGCCGAGCACCGAGCCCTGAGGCACCCCTGTTGTCAGCCCATGTGATCTGGACACGCCCCCTCACCAAGATACTTTGAATGATCTCCCTGTGAGGTAGGATGTAAACCACGAGAGGACAGATCCTGAGATGCCAAGCTCTAAGAGTTTGGAGAACAGTATATGATGGTTGACAGTGTCAAAGGCAGCCGACAGGTCCGACAGGTCCAGCAGTATATTCTGGCTTTAAATTGCAGCATAGCACTGAAACAGTCCTCTTAAAAGTTTTTAATGATCTTCTTTTAACTGTAGATGCAGGGAAATCTACAGTCTTCATGCTTTTAGACTTGTTTGCAGCCTTCAACACCATGGATCACAGCATCCTTCTGACTAGCCTGGAGGCATAAAAAGTATAGCACTCAACTGGTTTTGGTCCTATCTCTTCAACAGGAGCTTTTCTGTGATTTAGGACAGTCCTCTTCCTCTGTGTCTCCACTAAATTATGGTGTCCCTCAGGGGTTGATACTAGCACCTCTTCTTTTTGCTTTGCATATGCTCCCCCTGGATTCTGTTTTGAAAAAGCATAGTCTGTTTTCGCTGTTTTGCAGACGACATTCAGAATAATCTGTCTATAACTGCCATTGATGGCCAGTCCGCAGTTAAAACACTGCAGGACTGTCTGATCAATGTACAGGCATAGATGAATGACATAACTTTATGAGCCTAAATAGGAATAAAACTGAGATTTTGGTGTTCGGACAGTTATCTCCTGTATGGACATGACAGTGTGATTGGTCCTTTGTCCTTCTACTGCTGTCCTCTTGTCAAAAGTATCTGGGGGTGATGGTTGACCCTTCATTTCAATTTGACAAACAAATTAGCCCTGTGATCAAGGCTAGCTTCTTTCAGCTGAAGATTCTTGCTAAAATCAAATCCTATCTTTCTCAGGCTGATTGAAAAAGAGCAATCCATGCATTTCTAACTTCGTTTGGATTATTGGAATGCTTTGTGGTTGGGTTGGACCGGGGCTCCCTTCAGTGCCTACAAAATGTACAAAATGTTACAGCCCGCCTGCTAACTAAAACTGGGAGGCATGAACATATCTCCTGTTTTGCACTCCTGACATTTGCTTCCTGTCTGTTTTCATGTCAAATTTAAGGTTTGATTGATTGTTTTTAAGTGTTTGCACACTATGGGCCCATCTTATGGGCCTACATTCTGCAACGGGGTCCGCTGGAGCAGTGGCTGCGCTATCTCATTGAACCATGCGGGTCATCTGTTGCAAACTGCGTGTTGGAAATACTGCAGCGGACAGAGCACGGCGTCTGGTTGTTGATAACTTGCTGCAAAAATGTGATAAACTTTGTCTTCAAAAAACATTTCTGTCCAAACAGGATTTGGGACAGTTGAATTCTGTTAATGGCTGTTTCCATGGAGCTGGGGAGTCCACAGTGGATTTGACTATGGGCATTGTGAGAGGACGGATAGCAGGGGGCGTGGCTATTCTATGGTGCAAAAAGTTGGACTCAGTGATAAATGTTGTCAGGACTGGAGTTGAGTGGTGCATAGCTGTACATTTAAAGTTGGAAAACAAGGAGTTGGTCATTTTGAACGTTTACACACCATATGAGGGTTTACAGAATGAAGATTTATATCTGAATAGACATGCTTTTATTAATTCTTTTATTCATGAGCATCATTTTACATCTATTTGTGTGGTAGGTGACATGAATGCTGACATTACAGATAGCCAGTCTGTGTTTGCTAAGCATATGTTACAGTTCTGTGAAGATAACCATTTTATTTTGTCCAGTCAGTTATTGTTACCAGATGACAGTTATACCTTCATAAGTGAAGCATGGCATACGACGTCATGGCTTGACCATTGCATTAGCTCTGCTGATGCACATGCTGTTCTGAAATCTATGGAAATTCTGTATGAGTATTCCATGTCAGATCATGTACCGTTTGTTATGCTGCTGGATACAAATAGTCTTCCTGAGTTGATACACAGAGTAAATGATGGCTGCACGCTCAAGTTGGAATGGTCCAGACTTTCAAAGGATGATCTTTTGTCATACTGTATGAAAACAGGCATTGCTCTAAGCAATGTACATTTACCCAGACAGGCCATTATGTGCTCAGATGTTAATTGTAATGATATTTTCCACGGTAAGGACCTTTGTGTGATGTATAAAGGTATTGTGGATGCCATATATAAAAGCGGCAGATCATACCTTACATGCCTAAAGGCTAAAAACAGCAAGCCAGGCTGGAACAAGCATGTGGCGGTACGTCATGCAGAAGCTAAACAAGCATATAAGGCATGGGCGGAAGCAGGTAGACCCAGAGATGGACCTGTCCTGGAGGATAAAAAGCTCACCAGTGCAAGGTATGAATATGCCATTCGCTACATTGCTAAGTGTGAACAGAAAATGAGAGCGGACTCTATGGCTGAAAAACTGCTGTCTAATAATGTTATGGGCTTCTGGAAGGAGGTGAGGGCTCTTAACAGGGTTAATACATTACTGGTCAATGCCATAAAGGGAGTCTCCGGGGCTGACAATATAGCTGACCTGTGGAGGCAACACTATTCTGCTTATTTAATTGTGTTAAAAGTGCGCCCTACAAAGTGGGAAGTATTGCTAACGGGGATGCAGTGTTTATCACTCCTTGTGAAGTGCATCAAGCAATATCACAATTGTCTGACAATAAAGCAAATGGCTTGGATAATATCACAGCAGAACATCTAAAGTATGCAAGTCCAAAGACTGCTGTACTGCTCGCTTTGTGTTTCTCCGGGTTCATGACCCATGGACTGTTACCTGACTCCTTACTTTCTGTTACTCTCGGGCCTGTCATAAAGGACAAGGCTGGCAAAGTTGGGAGCCTGGATAACTACAGGCCAATAGCCTTAGCTAGTGTTATATCTAAAGTCTTTGAGAAGATATGATCGCCTGTGTCACTGTATAAAAACAACGCATAACCAGTTTGGTTTTAAATCCAAGTTGGGAACAGATCTGTGCATTTATGGTCTGAAGGAGGCAGCACAGATATATTTAAGACAAAACTCCTCTGTGTTAATGGGGTTCATTGATGCATCTAAGGCATTTGACAGGGTCAACAATTTGAAGCTTTTATATAAATTGAGTCAAAGAGGTGTCCATAAAAGCATTGTAAGAATCTTGGCATATTGGTATTCAAATCAGAAGATGCAGGTTAAATGGGGCAATACCATCTCAGCCTCCTTTGGTGTCAGTAATGGGGTGCGCCAGGGGGGTCTACTATCTCCTGCCCTGTTTAACCTGTACATGGATGAGTTGTCCAATCAACTAAACCACTGTAGAACTGGATGTGTGATTGGTAAGAGTCTGGTGAATCATTTCATGTACGCTGATGATGCGGCCATACTTTCCCCGAGCAGTGCTGGTTTTCAGCAGCTGCTGAATGTTTGTTCTGACTATGGACTAAAGTATGATGTGAAATATAACGCAAAAAAGAGTGTTGTACTAATTTGTCGGACCAAAGGGGACAAAGAACTGTGCTTCCCTGATTTCTACTTGTCTGAACAAAAGTTAAATGTCGGTTCTAAAGTTAAATATCTGGGTCACTTCATCAGAGATCAGCTCTGTGATGATGATGATGATGATGATATATATCGACAGTATGTATGCCAAAGCTAATATTTTGGCTCGGAAATTTCACATGTGTTCAGACAATGTAAAATCCAACTCTTCAGAAATGACTGTCCACCTCTGTACACTGCTCCATTGTGGTGTAAATATGAGAGAGCAGGTCTACAGAAGCTTAAAGTTGCTTACAATGATGCATTAAGGGTTCTACTCAAGAAGCCCAGGTCCAGCAGTGCCAGTTTTTTGTTCTCTCACGCTCGTGTCAGTACCTTTCAGGCACTAATAAGAAATTTGATGTATAGATTTATCCGTCGCTTAAATAACTCTGAAAACAGCCTTGTCCTGATGCTGGTGAATCCTAGTTTTTAATACAGGTCATTACCAGTCTTCTCTGTGGAAACACTGGTATAAGTGTCTTTTATAACTGTTGTTGTTGTTGTTTTTGATGTTTCTTTTTATGGACCTTGAGTCTGACAAATAAAGATGATGATGATGATGATGATTTGAATGAGTTGTTGCTGCTGTAGTGGAAATTTTATTATCAAAGATCACACACTAAGTGAGCATCAAAGTATTTTTATTAAGAGCTGATCAGCAGTGAGATTCACACAGTCAAACACTAATAATAAGGTCAAATTGTCCTGCATTCATGAGGATCCTGGTTCATCATGAAAATGCTTTTTTGTTTTTAGAAAACATAAATTGTTTTGGAGATTTCTTATTAATGCTTTGAACTCCAAAACGATATGGACTTAAACCCAATTTGAATTTCTTTTAATAATGTGTCCATCATCAGCCAAATTTGCTCGAGCAGCTTTTTCTCTTTTATTCTTTTTACAAATCTTTTTTTTCATTTATGTATTTATGGGAGAATCACTGTAGAATATCCATGGATATCACACCAATATGAAATACATTTTATTTTCTTCTGGTATCTCTGTATTAATTTTATAGTGCACATTCCTGTGTTACTGCAGAGATGGTGATGACCTAAAAATATTTTATTTGCATAAACATTTGTCGTTTAGTGTTTCAGGTTTTCTTTATTTTATTTAAACTAATTTGCATATAGTTACATCTGCTAACAGTTAAAACAGGAGCTCCTTTAATTTAATTTTCATTTATTCATCAGCATTTTCTTTAGGTTTTAGGAATTTTTCCTCTAAACAATTTATTTAGTGATTCATCCATTTTCAGATTTCCGTTTGCTTGACTGAAATAAATCAGGTCTTCAGTTTGAACCCTTCAAAGCTGTTTCAGATTCAACTCTTGTTCGATATAAATTGTAGAAACAGTACCAGGATTATTAAAAGTTTAATTTGAGCCAATTGTGAGCAAATTTAAAATAATCAGGACCCAGAGACACATGAACAGTTTCAGTGCAAATCACACACACACACTTAATGTTGTCAGGAAACCAGGAGACGTGCAGCCTGCATCACCACACAGAACCACGGAAAACTGCCGTTCAGTATTTACATGATGCACATAAGGACCAGAGTACGTCGGCATTTAAACCTCTGACAAAAAAGGTTTTACTTTCTCTAACTAAAAATGAGAGAAATACCATCTTATCAGATCCTGGAGCAGCAATTAGACGGGGTGATCAGGAGAAAATATAAGGGCATGTGTCAGTTAGTCACCAGAATAATGTTCTGAGGGGATCAAATAGAATATTATTTCCCATCTTGTCTTGATTTATTTATTCATTTTTCATCAAAGGTGTTTCAATCAGTGTTGAGGAAAGGCTGTTGCACCAGCTCAATAACATATAAAAGCATATTTCTAAACTGTGGAAACAACACAGGGTTAGTAAACACATCATGTGGATCAGTAGCAAGCAGATACTTCATTAAAGTGAGCGTGTGTGTGTGTGTGTGTTCATGTGTGTCTCTTGTTACATTTGTGAACAAGTCTTATGTGTATGAAATGGTCTATAAGCTTTCTTCTGTTTACTCTTTAGCATCTTCTTTCCATAAAAGATGTGGATGTGTTTAACTTCAGTGTATTAACAGAGTTTTGCATGAAATCATTAATTATTTTATATGATATCAGAACAGTCTTACCATCATCTTGTTGACTGGTCACATGACTGCTTCCATCTCCGAGTCAGCTCTGCTGTGGATCAGTCAGATGGCAAACCGCCTTTTTGATCTTATGGTCGATGACCCTCTTTCACCACACGGATGTTCTGCTCTGGTCAGTAGAACTGGATGGTTTTAGAACCTTAGAAGCTTCAGTCTTGTCCTCTGAATAAAACGTAGGATCAGGAGCGTTGTGGAGGATGGTGTTCTTCCATCCAAAGCAGATGTTCACAAGTCCATCAAACATCTGGTTTCTTTTCTTGAATCATATAGAGCATCAGGTGGGGCAGGTAAGAGTGGGTCTCAGTCTCAGTTCGTAGGAGCTGGTGGTGATAGATTTTCATTCTTTTTTTTTATATTATTAGTGGGTCTCTGCTGACTATTCTTACGGAGGAGCTGAGTCGAATCAGAGCTGCAGTCTGTGAGGAGTTTCAGGTGTTTGAGCTCAAACAGAGACAGGAGAGATAGGGGGAGAAAAAAAGAAGTAGGGTTAATAGTTATACCACAAAGTGTGTGTGTCTCTCTGAGGAAAGCTGCATATGTTTTCTCTCATGGAGTTTGATAGTGTAAAATAAATCTTCAGATGTATGTGTATGAGCAAAAAGCATTCTTCATTGCAAGCATTCTGGGGCGCAGCAAACATCACCTCAGACAGATCAGATTATTTGACATTATGGATCTTTAGTATGCATTAATTTAGCATTTCCTTCTAATTTAGTGTTTAGTGTTACAAGTACCTATTTTATTTCCTCACAAGATTTATCATATCCTACTTAAACTGTTCAACAGAGCTTCGTTATTAATAATAATAATGGATTAGATTTATATAGCGCTTTTCAAGGCACCCAAAGCGCTTTACATTGTGATTCCATTATTCATCCACTCCTCACTCATACCTGGTGATGGTAAGCTATGTGTGTAGCCACAGCTGCCCTGGGGCAAGCTGACGGAAACGTGGCTGCCAGTCTGCGCCTACGGCCTCTCCGAACATCACCCACCATTCATCCACACATTCATACACCAGCGATGCCAACACTGGAGGCAAGGAGGGTTAAGTGTCTTGCCCAAGGACACAACGACAGATGACTGCGGGAGCGGGAATCGAACCGCCGACCTTCCGATCATTGGACGACCTGCTCTACCGCCCGAGCCACTGCCGCCCCTACCATTACCAGTGTCCTCGCTGTCCGCTGCTTCTCCAGTCACACACACGCACACACTTACACTATCTGTTTAGTCTTTTTCCTTTTCTTTTTTTTTTATACAGTGCACCTGTTTTACTTATTTATGTATTTATTTTATTACTTATATTTATTTACTTAGTTATTATATTTCTTGGCCTCTTTTTTTTTCTCCTTCTTTTTCATATCTTTTAAAACTGGGGAGCCCCAGGCTTCATCACCCTCCTTTTTCACAGATGTTTCCCATTTTATCAGTGTCTCCTGTTGGTTTTCTTCGGTTTCGAGTTGTCCACACTCACCACAGTGTGGTAATGGACCCTGTTTAGTCTCTCACTGGGTTTTAAGCCAGGTCTTGAGAATCTAAACTACTGAGGGTAATGAAGGAGGGTCTTAAAATGAAAACTTCTCACCGTGTGTGTTTTGGGTGCTGCTCCACACGCAGACTTTGTTTCTGGATGTCTGTGGTGTCTGAGCGGAGACCCTCTGCCCTCCCCTCCTGGGTTAAGGCTGGGTTAAGTGCTAACAGTGGTGTGGTAAGGAAGAGAAGCTAATTGCCTAATTTTTTGCAGAGTACAAGTTGTTCTACTCAGTAAATACTTTTTAATACAGAGTGCAAGATTACATGTCTCATCTAAATATCACACAAGCATATAAGTTATATGTATAAATTTCCATTACACGGCCATACACGCCACCTAGAACCTTGAGGTCAGCTGACCAGTTCCTGCTTGCTGTCCCTAAAACTCGGCTGAAAGCCAGAGGTGAAAGAGCCTTCTCCAGACTGTGGAACAGCAGTTGAAGTTTAGACTGAAATTTTCCAAATGCTAGAAAAATTGGAGTTTACCTTGGCTTGATATTATGACTTTATTTCATTATGTTTATTTATTTGTGTTTTATGTAGTTATTGACTAAGGTTGGTATTGTTAAGTACTTTGGCCAACTGAAGTTGTTTTAATGTGTTATATAAATAAATCTGAATTGAACTGAATAAACAGTCCTCTTCATCATCCTCTTCACAATCAAGATTAATCACCATTCGCATCTATGCCTGAAATATGCCCGTTTTTACTGTATTCTATCAACAGAAATAGCAAACCAATGCTTACTTAGGGTTTTCCTCACTTTTTTTATTAGATCATCACTTTAGTTGTAATAATCAGTTGAATATTACATATTACATAATACATATTCATATTACATCAAATCAAGGCCCTAAAAACGATTTATACCAACCTTTTCCTAGTCAGTGCCCCTGCCTGGCCCCCATCTTAACTTTTCTTGTCCTGCCCCTGAAGTATAAATCCTTTCTACCACCTCTCCCCTGAGTTACATCGGGGAGAAACGGTACTAACGACAGAAAAACCAATCAGCTGATCACTGACAGCTGTCATGATTCACAACAGGAGAGTGTTGTGAGTGAGAGTGAGAGATGAGGAGACGACTGCCACACTGTGCAGAGTGCAAAGTTTTTTTTTTTTAAAATGTGGGTGTTGAGCCCTCTCACCAGTAAAGTTTGGGTGTTAAAACATCCTCATCTCCCATCAGTTTGATGCCCTCAAATCCATGCATTGAGCCAGTCGACTCAGTTTGTCCACATTGCCTCTAGACCACCTCCATGTCTCGCCGTCTTTAATGACGGATGCTGCACATACATTAAAAATCTTAATGTAATTATTTACATAAATTAGTTACAGCCATTAACGGATTAGTTTTGACAGCCTTAAATAAACATATAAATGTAGCATCCATCCCATATAACTGTTAAATAAATGTTATGATAATATGGCTGGGGCCCTTAAAAGGAGCTTATGTTTTATTTTTTTGTGATACCTGTGTGTTTCACCTGTTTAAATCAAAACAAGTCGGTGCCTCCATTTATTAAGGTATAACTAGTAAATGTAAAAACTCTGGCTAAACCAGGCAATTTAGGAATAAAGACACGTTATTAGAATGGAAACATAAATTTTAGTAAAATATAATAAACATCAGGTGCTTTTCACACTCCCAACAAAGGATAAAAGTAAAAAAATTAAATCACAGCTCTTTGTGTTCATATAGTCTGATACAAAGATAAAATAAAATAACCCATAAAATAACACCGGCCTCTTGGCCTGTTTCAAATCAGTCAAATTAACCAAAATAGTTTCAGGTTTAAAGTGAAGCTTGGGAACATTGTGGTCTGAAATCCTTTCGTTTGCAAGCAAGCAAAAAATAACATAGGTGCACACAGTTTTGTTACACACAACCTCTTTTATTGGTCAGTTGATCATATGAGTACTTGTGTTAACAGCCAATCAGCTGAGCTCCGGACATAAAGTGCACACCTGGTTAGCTGGTCATGTGACTTCCAGCTGTAACGGAGATTCCTGTTGCTACCTGAATTGATCTGCACACCTGAGTCGCTGTGGTGTGTGTGCCTCTTTCTGCGTGCTGATCACGTGTGCCTGTGCTGTGTGTTTGTAGTGCTGTGTGGTAGTGTGCATGAGAACATGGAAGTGTGCTTGAGGTGGCCCTTAGCTGGATTCCCTCACCTTGTTTCAGCCCACCCGTCTCCCGGTAAGCTTCAGCTCTATTTTTATTGTTTTTATTAACAATTTGATTATTTTAATTTAAAAGGATCCTTGTCTCATGCCTCATTAGTAAAACGAACCTGAATGCCTTACGTAAAGTTAATGTTGATCTGTGGGTGAATGTCCCAGAGCGGTGTTGTCTGAATTTTATTTTAAATGAAGTTTACATACAGTACTCCCCCTGTCTCACCACAGGTGTGAAAAGGGATGCTGAATGGATGTTACAGATAGACATGTGTTGTCACAGACCTCCATGTGGCGTATGCTGTCAGCCAGAACCCAGACCCTCTATGCTCCACACAAAGTCCAAGGAAAGTCTCCCGAGCGTCTCAATTTGCGAGCATGTAAACACTCTTAGTCAATAAGCTGTCTAAAAGTCTTGTATATTTAATCATATATTTGATCAGAGCTCATTGCAAAGTCAGGGTGGCTTACAGAAAGGCTTAACAAAAAATACAATTACACATTCTGTCATCTGCTAAAATTGCTAACAAGCTAATCAGCTAACCGCTTTTAGCATACACAAAGTTTACCACTTGTTTTGAAACAGTTTAGAGCAAAACCCAAAGAAGCATTTATCTCCTGCCAAAGTTACAATGTCCTACAACAAACGGCAAACTCAGCGTCCACTGTGATCAGGATCGAACGTTGTCAGCCGGTCCTTATTCACATGTCACATGTCTGCTTAACATGTTGTCCACCTACGATGCACACAACAGTGCTATCTACTCCCGCCCCTCTCCCCTTCTGCATTGGTTTGACAGCTCAATGATAATATTTTATCATATCTGGTACATATATGCGAGACAGATTTATGGAGAAATGTGTTCCAGTCGTGACGCTTTTCCAAATGCTGCTGAGCATTAATGCTCTGTGTGAGTTGATGGCAAATCAAATGGACTCTTACTGTACTATGTAGATGATGTCGGCTGCAGCACTAGAGCACATGGAGTCAGCATTTTGATGGTGGAAGGTAAAGAGAGGAGAGAAGAGCAAAAGAGATGACACACTAAAAACTCAGGTACTCTGCAAGACACTGAATATCTGTGCCAGCTAATCGGGGAACATTTAAACCTCTGCTGTCTCCTGCAGTACGATCACAAGGAGCTATCGATCCAGCTGATGTTTTGTGTGTTGTGCCATCCTGTGGTGCCACCTTTATTGTGAGTCCTAATTACCTTGTATCTGTCAACACCTCAGGAGGGGGAGGGCAGGGGGGCGGGGGTCTTCCTTTGCCCTCGTGTCTTGGGACACGCTCGGGGCTGCGAGGGGTGGAGGTTCGGTGCTGGCCTGGAGTCTTGTGCTGCATGCTGCTGGGCGCCATTTGCCATGGGGGCTGCCCTCGGTGCCACATCGGGGGGCTGCTGAGACCTCAGGGAGAATGTATGTGGTTGTATGAGTGTGTGTATGTGGAGAGGGTCGGGTCTGGGGCCCACCTTCCCCAAGCCTCTTTGGGCTGCCCCTGGTGATGGAGGTTGGCGGGGGGTGAATGGGTAAGGGTTGGGGCAAAGAGAGTTTTTTTTGGGAGAGTACGTGGGGTGCCTAGCCTTGGTGTTGGGTTGGTGTGGCCGGTGGTAGTTATGCCTGCGGTGGTCGTTATGCCTGCGGTGGTCGGCCCCGTCAGGTTGTTAGGCGGGGCTCTGCTGGGGGGAATGGTTGGCCCTTGGGCCTGTGGGGTGCCTGCCCATTGTGCAGCCTGCGCCGGGGTGCCTGGCGCCCGCTGGGCCTGCTCACCGTCACCCTGTCCTGCCCGGTGCCCCTGCCCCGTCGTGCCTGGGGGCCCCTCTGCTCTGGTCTGAGTGGGCCGCATGTATATAACATGTCTCCCTTGATATTTTCTTTTTTGCAAACACCAAGTTAAAAAGGGAAAATCCATGTGTATATTTAACAGAGGGACTCACAGGGATTGGGTTCACTGTGACTCTGTTTTCTGCTTGTAAATATGTGTGGTAAACCGCTGGAATCTCCAAAAGTCATGTCATTTAATGTGCGCAGTGACACTCGGCTGTGCTAAGGAGCAAGTATAACAAATTAAGAAACACATGCAGATGAAAATACTGTTGCATATTAATTTGGCAAATGTTTTACTTTTTGTGGCTTCCTGCCTTCTGCAGCTGAAATAGTTTCCATAGGGTTGTTGAGTTCATGTGGTTTCCCCTAATAAAGCAGCAGACTGGTATGCACTGAATGAGACTGACAATTTGAATGTTCAGCGATAGCAGAGAAATTAATACAGTACACTAAATTGTCTAAGAAATATTAAATCTCTTGTATATTTAAATATAACTGTCAGTTGTTTCAACACTGAAATGCAACCCAGATCTGTCAGCTCCAAAGATTAGCATTTATTAAGTTACTCTACATTCCATCCAAAATATTTATAAATAGTTTATTTATTGTTTATAAATAGTACAGTTGAGACTGATCCAATCCAATGTCGCTATTGGGTCTGAAATTGACGATTCATGGATAGGATAGGCTGAGTTTACCAATCCACCTCACCAATCCAAAGAATGATGCTCCTTCCAAAATATTTTAGGAATCAGTCCATAAATGTATGCATTATATATACATATATACATATATATATACATATATATATATATATACATATATATATATATACATATGTGTGTGTGTGTGTGTGTGTAGGACTATAGGATGTTATTATCGTGCTAATACATTAATTAATTAATGCCGTTAATTTTTTTATTGCGCATTGACGCAGTTTTCTTTTTTTTTTTTCTTTTTTGCTTGCTCACTGGCTCTGAAGCCAGACAAACCACATGCAGAGGCTTGCTGTCTAAGCCTCTTCCTCCATGTCTTGTCCTACTGCAGCGCTGCATCTGATGTAAACAGGAGAGAGAGAAAGCGGGTTTATTATAATGAAAAGAAGTTTTCTTTTTGGCAATTAAGAAAGAAGAAAAAGAACAGACATTTCTCTTTTTGTCCGTCACAATGGGCAGAAAATTGTGATGTTTGGATATGAAACTGCTCCCAAAAGACAATGAGAAACAGTTTATTTTTTATTTTTATTTTTTACCTTAATGCAGTTTTATCCAGGTGGTGAAGTGTCTTATTCTCAGCATTTCTTAAGTAGAATGAATTAAAATAGCATAGATGAGGATTATACTTGGGGTGCCTTTGCTATAGCAAACTCAGCAAACTTACTGTAAGTTGGGGGAGCACACAGACCTTTTAGGGTATAGTATTACATGTTGTAGTATTACATGTTCCCTATACTGCTCTCAGGATTGGTTCCAGATGTGTTTAGGAATGTTCTTTGTTCGAAAGGCCTGTATAAGCGCCTCAAATGTATGTTCAGTGGACCTCTCAGAGATGCAGATCTGTTTAAGATGTCACTTTTTGTAATAAAAACATCTTTTTTTTATACATCAAGCTGGCATCCAGAGCTCATTATGTGCCTCAAAGTATTTTGTCACATCACTTGCTTCAAGTAGTTCACCACAAATGGCATCATGAACCAGAAAGCGGGTCGCCACACAATGGAACCACCTCATCACAGAAACAACAAAAATGGCCGACTTCAGTCTCAGCACGCACCAGCAGGTCCAGAAAGGGTGAGAATGTCTCTGTGTGGATCTGTCTGGGAGGCTTTGAGGTGGAAATGCACTTCCGAAAGATTTCTGTGTGTGTGGGATGTTTGAAGCAGTGTGTGAGAGAATACTGGGAAGTAATAGCTCTGTTTAAATTAAGGTTTATGTGTTGGAGACATATAAACAAGGGCGGAATGAGAGTGAATACGTTTTTTGGAGAATTTAGAGAAATAAAGGCAGAGAAAAGAAAAAAGGGAAAACAGCTCAGATAACTTGAAGCAGAGAAAACTTTAAGGTAGGAAAAGAAGACAGCCTAATTAGTAACAGATAGCGGACTAGGTCAACCATGCAGATGTTGATAAGAGAAAGGGCCCATATCATGTGTAATTAGTTACTCGGTGAAAATTAGCTCTTGTTTAGATAATAAGTGGAGAAAGTTTAAAGATGACTGGGGTACCCGCAGTGATTGACATTTACTAACTGGTAGGAAGAGAAAAAGAGAAAAAAGAGAATGAAGAAAGAAGGATAAGAGAAGAGGTATTAGCATGCTATTAGGACTGTATGAATGTTTATTGAAGTGTGTTTTACACTGTGTGAGATGATCATCCTCTGTGTGTCTCTGTCTGTGTGTGCGGCAGTGTATGTGTCTGCAGGCCTGTGTCTGTGTGTGCCTCTATGTGAGTGTGTATGAGGAGTTGAGTGAAAACAGATGTGTGTGTGTGCCTTCAGAGAGAGAGAGCTTTGTGTGTAGAGTATGTGCGTGTCATGTGACAATGTGATTTAGTGAGAATTAAAATGAAAAAAACTGATGCATCTTTATAGTTAAAAGAAACAGGAGCTTTTCTGAAGACTTTGTTAAGACATAGTAGAACTTATAGTAGTTTTCTTAAGTTTAAGTGAGTAGTATTGAGGGAGTATTGAGGAGCTACTGTAGGATTATAAATGAATGAATATAAGTTTTCTTTTAGAGTGCATTTAGGTGTGTTAGAGAAGCAGTTATTGGGGAGATATTTCGTAGAATAAGTGAATAACTGAATGAATATATGAATTAGAAATATATATATATATATATATATATATATATATATATATATATATATATATATATATATATATATATATATATATATGTGTGTGTGTGTGTGTGTGTGTATACATATATATATATATATATATATATATATATATATATATATATGTGTGTGTGTGTGTGTGTGTGTGTATACATATATATATATATATATAGTAAACGTTTTAAGCTGCCACCACCTTTTTTATCCAGTCAATAACGCGCATCGGGAGTGAAGAGAGCGGAGAAGTGGTGTAAAAAGTATGAACAAGGTCTTGTAACAAAGTCGTTTCTCAGCAAAACCGCTGCCTTCCTTTCCTTGTGTTTCACCCCGTTAACAAGGGTAGAGGAGGGAGTTCACCCCGAAGAGAAGGCTGCTTCAGCCCTGGAGAAGAAGGATCCCCCTGTGTCTTCCGACACAGTAATGAATGAATTGCACGTCAGGTGGTGGGCGTGGCCAGGGTGCAGCAGCATTGTTGACTGACAGATTGGCTCACAATAGGCAGAAATGTCGTGTTTTTAATCTCGGACAATCAACGAAATCTCACAAACGTCTCTTCATGTTTTCGTCATCAGGGAGCCATTTTAGCTCGTCACCGTCTCGTTATCATCATGAAAAAAAGGTTTGTCAACGAAATAAATTTGTCATCGTCATCGTTGACGAAAACAACACTGGGTATAACCCGTACTGGCATGCACACTGCTACGATAGGCCATCATCACATATGGTAATAAAGTGTCCCTGTTGGATTGATTTTCCTTTACCAACAGTGACAGCATGCACAGTAGCGTGCAATTAAATCGCTCAACAAGGCCATCTGACTGGGGGTGATATGGGGACATCCTTGTTTTATGAATGTTTACCAGCTGACACAATTCCTTAACCTGTTAAGGCCTGACCCATGAAAAAATGGTAAGAAAAGTCCAATTTTTTAAACATGAGGTTTTTATTTTGGCCCTGTGACAAAATGTAACAAAAAAGAAATTTTTTGGGGGGATATCTACCATTTATTACCATGTGATATATTAAAAATATTGTCATATGGTTTTCTGCTTCTGGGTATCTATTAGGAGACAGAAGACAAGTATCAGATTGTGTTCAACAGGATTTTGAGCAAAGTTTTTACCATAAATTAAAGCAAAATGTCTCAGAAACTGTATGTAACACGTCGGGCTCTTATGGGTTAACCAGGTGGAAACTGTCCTCCCCAAATTCCTCAAATTCAGAAACTTTGACAAGAGACTTTAATATATGGACCAAGTGTACTCTAACATTCCAGGAGCATGCAAGGCTGCAGCAGCTCCTCACCTCGGGATGTCAGATCATATTTCTGTGGAGTTGGTCCCTGCCTACAGACCTTTGATCTGCAGAACCAAACCCACCACCAGAACCATTCAGGTTTGGACTGAGGAGGCTTCCTCAGCCTTACAGGACTGCTTTGAGCACACAGACTGGGAAGTGTTCAAAGAGGATGCTGATCTGGAGCAATACACATCAACTGTACTGTCCTATGTTCACTTCTGCACTGTCCTACCCACAAAGACAATTACGGGATGCAGCCTACAGAGCAGAAGACACACTGGACCCAGTGACCCCACTCTGCCTGACACCTTGAACAACTCCTTTGCACGCTTCGACACTCCAAGAAGCAGAAGTACAGCTCACCCTCCACAGCCAGAGGAGCAGCATCAGCCTTTTACCATTCAGCTGCAATAAATGCCCTGACTGACCTGCATCCTCCCACCACCTATGTTAGGATGCTGTTTGTGGACTTCACCTCAGCCTTTAACATCGTTCTCACAGATGTGCCTGAAGCTCCACAACCTGGGTCTGTAATCTCTCTGCACCTTGATCAGTATCTTCCTCACCAACAGGTCCCAGGCAATGAAACTAGGGAAGTCAACATCTTTACCAGTTGATCCTCAACAATTGAAAAGGCCACAGGGTTGTGTGCTCAGCCCTGCCATCTTCACCCTCTTCACACTCCTCTGCCATCCACCCCACCAACATGGTTGTGAAGTTTGCGGATGATACCACCGTGGTGGGTCTCATAATCAACAACGATGAGACCCACTACAGAGAACAGGTCCAGAATCTCACAAAATGTGTTCCAAGAACAATCTGGATCTCAACATCAACAAGACAAGAGGAGTCATAGTAGATTACCGGAAGTCCGGGAGCACGCTTCTTTCTGCATACATGGAGAGAGACAGTGGAGCATGTGGACAGCAGTAGGTTCCTGTGCATTCACGTGTCCTCTGATCTCTCTTGGAAGGTGAACACTTCACACCTGGTGAAGAAGGTCCAATAACTCAGGAAGTTGAAGCAGATGGGATTCTCAGCTACTCATGAACTTTTACAGAGCCACCATTAAGAGCATCCTGTGTCTCAGTGTGACGGTGTGGTATGGCAAGGACAAGAAGAACTTTGCCTGGATGGTAAGGACAGCTCAGAGGATTCTGGGCCGCTGTCTACCTGATTTGGACTCCATCTACACCTACTGAGTCCAGAAGAGTGCTGGATGCATTGCAGCCAACCCCACCCAGTGGTACAAGAACATTAAGGCTATGTCCACACGGCGCCGAAGCCAGTTCATGTGTGAAAATGGTGACGAAAACTAGGAGAAAGGCTTCACCATCCCTACGAAACCACTGTATTAGATATTACAAGGCTCTGGGGGGGGCGCTATGATGATTAAAAAGTAACACTCCAAAGCTAGAACAAGATGTAGTGCATGCACAGATAATGACATATTACTGTGTTGTAAAAGCAGTGCATTTTTGTGCAACAGCTGTACACAAGCCAGGACTGTTTGGAGCAGCACCACAACACAGTTGGTGACAGTTGCTTTTTTCCCTTTCCTGATCCTCTTCTTCTCTGGTTTGTTTCTTTCATTTCTCCTCCCTAATGTGCGAAAATAGCAACGTCCATTGCAAATGTTGCCATGCATTGCCTACATATCATTCAGCCCCTTCCTCACACTTCTGCATGTCTTGATGTTGCTGTGGTTGTAAAGCCAATTCCTCCACTAGCAGGAAATGCTAAGTTCAGAGTTCACATCAACATCAGTTTCAGACATCGTTTGGCAGTGGTGATACATCGCTATAAAGTTGTTTTTTACAGCTGCTCAACATGCCCTAAACACTTGCATCATTTCTTCACAAGTTTGCACAATTTCTACAGTTTTTGTCCTCCTCTTCATTCTTCTGCTGCTGTTCTTTTTCCTTTCCTGATCCTCTTCTTCTTCTCTGGATTGCTTCTTTTGCTGGTTGCATGTCAGCTACTCTGCTCAGCCCTGCACCTGCCATTTCCAGTGGTGTTGCACCGTCTTCTGCGTCAAGCGATGGAAAGCTAAGCTCCCTAAAAACTGATGAAATTACACACATAACCGACGCAGAAGACGGACAAAATTGTCAGTTAGCATAAATGCATAAATTTTTTTCCTTTCTTTTACATCATTTTCCACAAATATCTACATTCCTTAGCAGAAAGTCTGTCTATCCTCTTTTTTTTTTATAAAGGTTTTATGTTTTTATTTATTTTAAAACCTAAAAACAGAAATAAAAATGTGTTTTTCTTCAAAAATAACAAACTTCCTATGGTGGCTCTTCATTAAAAATATATATTAACTTGCCTTTTTGAAAAGTCTGGTAACATTTGCGTCTCTAAAGTAGTTTTATTTGGCTGGCTGAGGGAAAAATGTCTCTTTGGATTGGAAAGGCTGCAGACCCCTGCACTAAACACACAAACAGGTTTAGCAGCAATTTTCAGATAAAATATTTCTTCATATATAAAATCAAATATTTATGAGAAAGAAGGAGGAAATGCTCAGGATTTACTAACTAAAAGGTAAAAAGTCAGCAGGATGAATTTAAAGCTGTGAAGCTGCTTCCTTCTAAACACAGAAAGAACAATATGTGATGAATATCAGCATCAGGTGAACAGACAGAAAGCAGGATGAGAATCTCACAGCTTCTAGATGGTGAGGAGAGAGAAATATTCACAATATGCACAATAACTTCCATCCATGCACCTTCACTGCTTCATTATCCAGATTTCTGGCCTATAATTTCTCTAAACTTTAATTTTCAGCCTCCGCTACCGGAGTTAAGGGGTTAATCTTGTTTCCGAGTGTAGCACCTCTGTCCTGCCTCTTGGTGGAGATACTCACATCGCTCTAGGTCCTATAGGAGTTACACCTAATATATACTCACAAAGGAGCGGGTGTTGGTTAGAACAGTTAGCACTTTAATGCTTTTAACAGTAACCAAAAAAAATACATAAATGTTTAACAGCTCTGTTAAACTTTAACATAAACAAAATAAGTCGCCACAAAGTAAAAGAAAAATAATTAAATCAGTCCCTTGAAATTGAGCTCAATTTGCTGATGGTTTCAGTCTGTGCATATACCTGTGTACACAACCTTTACCAATGTCCACCATAGTTGCTACCCAGGTAGATAAATAGTGTATGCGTCTTATCTGGACTCAAATGAATGTTGAGACGATCCAAGATCTTCTGGGCAGGTCACACGGCTGGCCACACCGCATCTCCGACTGCCCTCAGAATCGCTGGGCTGGGCTCGCCATCCATATTATCTAATCACTCTGACAGTTCAGACCATCCGAAGCAAATAAAAAAACAACCTGCACAGGAATTGCAGGACTAAGATTATCTGGTTCTGTCACAAATTTTACATGAGACCTCATTAACTTCTCTCTTAGTCTAAGCATGAAATGTATAACCAAATATGATAATACATCCAATGAAATTAATCATTATTTATCATAACAATTTTTAAAGTGCAATGAACTATTCATGAATTACTGTAAACAACAGTATTTCCTTCCAGACACACATTTTATGTATTCCTTTTAACTTGAATGCAGCTATCATTTAACTGTTGATTTATTATTCAGCCAAAATGAATTGCTAATGAAAGTGCAACATCATAAAATACAAAATCAACCATACATTACTGAAATAACATTACGTATATATACAAATTGTTCTGCTGACATTAAATTAAATGCACCCTTAAATGATTTAGCGCAAGCTTGTTCATCTTCAGGGTGACAAAACGTGTCACTTAATCAACCAAAAGTCAGCTAATAACGTTAGCATCTCGCGCTTAGCATTAGCATAATGCTAGCGGACTTTTTAACTCATTAAACATAGATTTTAATGTACAAGTAGAACAGAAAACTATTGAAAACACATCCAAAAACTATATTTGACCTTACTGAGCAGGTTTCATGAAGTCAATGGCAGATAAAATTACTTTTTTACTCCACTATTGCTAGCGAACTGGTTCTCAGTTTAACATTTAACTCACCGGAGTTTCCAACGACAACATAACAAGGGGAATACTTCTCAGCTCACGACCTGACGTTGTCCACCCTGTCTCTTGTCCACCACGGTTAGTCTTTTGTCTGTCTGTAATCCGCCACTGTCCTTTCTCTGTTTTGCCACAGCCAAATTACGTCTGTGACTCCGACCTCGTGACCGTCTCAATTCGTCTTGCAGTTTTTCCGATCTTTTCATGACAGGAAGTGACGTCACGCAGACACGGACCTCTATCAAACTACATAAATGGGTCTAGTAGCCTGATTTTCTATGCAGGTTACACGAGTATAAGGTCAGGTCTGTAGATGTAACTCTAAACATGTGCGGTATCCACAGAAAGTCCAAAATCTCAGCTACCAGCTCAGTAAAACCATTTCTATCACCAACAAACACAGTTAAGACAACAAATAATTTAAAGAGCAGCTACACAAAGTCCAAAGAATATTTAAACACAAATGATGTCTCTCCGTGTCCACCCCACGGCACGAACACGAACAAACGGCTCCTCTACTGAAAGCTCACATCTCACAGATTCCACAGCTGGAAGTTTCATGTCGCTATGACCAAGATTCACCGAACCAGAGGCAGAAGAAGACTTGATTTATGCTGCACGTGTGTAAAAGTCAGAAAACATGTCTTACCTTTGCTGTCTTGCATAAATTAAAACCGCATTTATTTTCAATAATAATAATAAAAAAGTTTCCCGTCCAAAAATTACGATGTTCTGTCCATCTTCATGTATTTTGACAAAGAAAAACGTCGGTTCTTTTTTTCTTCTTCCTGTTCCAGACAGAAAACATCTCTTTATTTTAATAAACCCGCTCTCTCCCAATCACGTCAGACGCACCGCTGCAGCAGGAAGGGAGACATGGACGCCATGTTTCTGTCATCAAAGCCAGCGACCAGAAAAAAACAAACAAAAAAAAAAGTTAACGGGCGATTAAAAAAATTAACGGCGTTAATTAAGCGTTGCGTTAATTAAGCGTTGCGTTAATTAAGCGTTGCGTTAACGCGCGATTAACGTGTTAACGTGCCCAGCACTAATATATATATATATATATATATATATGTATGTATAATTTACTTATTTTTTTCTTGTCACTTGTTAAATGGGTTATCGTTAACTCGTTATAAAACAAAAAAAAATCTGATGATGTTTTGGGTCCCATTCATGCCAAAAATATTTCTAAAGGGCTCACAAACTTTTAGACCCTGCTGTATGAACAGGGACAGTTATGTGTTTATGTTTGTGTTGCAGACTGATTAAAGTGGATGAACTTAAACTTTTCTTTCAGAGGATCAGACATTCAAAGAGCTCAGAAAACTTATAGAGATTTAAAACCCCTCTCTCCCTTCGCTTTACTTTGTTTCTATGTCCCCCCTTCTCACACACAGACACACACACACACCACCTCCCTCCCTCTCTAATCATTGTGTTGTGGTACTAACACTTTCTCCTCCCTCTCTTCCCCTTTCTTGGCTATATATAAGTGTGGTTGTCTAGTTTGTATTTCAGTGTGACAGAGAGAATGCATTCAGGCCTGTCGGACATTTGTCAGAGTTGGTCACCATGACCCCTGCTGTAACCCCCAAAGAAGAAACTCCAACATGTGCAGGTGAGCATTTAAAGTTTGATACCACCTCTTTTTTTTTAACCAGAAGACTGGTAAAGCATGATTTTTTTTCATCAGACTGAAAGATTACGTCTGACTTCTCTGCAGTTCTGGCTTGTTTAGAGAGATAAAGTATATTTTTAAATCCTGAGCAAAGCGGCAACCTTGTTTTACAACATGGTTCGAGTGTTTTGGGTGATGCAAGAAGGGAGCGAAGGGGAGGTTGCCCTGTAATGCAAGGAATGCTAGTTCTCCCGACACAAAACCCACAAAGTGGAGAATAGTGTTGTCATTTAGAATCAAACACACAGCAGCAGTTATTTGAAGTCTCTCAGTGGCATTTGACTTCAGCAGGCAAAAGCTGTAACACAGACACAAAGTTCCATTTAGATGCCGTCTCAGCCATTTAGTGAAAGCTCTGACTCATGAGTTGAAGTAAACCTGACAACATGGAAGGTCTAGTTTTTTCTTTCTTTTCTTTTTTTTTTTTTTAAGAATGGCAGAGGACAGCAAGACTGAAGTTCCTTCAACATGTTGATTTTTCCCGCTGCCATCCACAAACAGACACACGGTCTAAATGTTTGGGGTTAAAGATCAAATGCTTGACTTGGGAGTCTTAATTAGCTAAAAGGATTGTGCATCATGTTCTACAGCAAAATGAGAAAAGGTGAGAGAAGGTCTTCATAGAAGTAGGTGTTGTGTCTGGTGCCAGAGAATAACAAGAAAAAAATCCATTTAAAACCAGCATGTGCTCTTGTAATGATATGAAATATTGACATATTAATCTTTATGTAGACTTGCCTGAGAAAAGTTAATCAGATATTAGGACAGACTGGGACAATGGTTTCAGATTTATTTTGTTAAACCCACAAGTTACAGAAAATCGAGCAAGAAGGTTCCATTTTTAAACCCATATTTTGTTGGGATTCTGTGTAATTTGATTGTAATCTCATAAGCTCATATTTTATTCCCAGTAGGACATAAACAAGATATCAGATGTTGAAAATGAGACATATTATCATTTCATTGAGCTCATTTTAAATTAAATGGTAGCAACTCATCTTTAAAAAGTTGATGCAGGACCAGCTAAAGGCTGGAAAAGTAATTGGTACATTTACAGCCAGTATGTAAGGAGCATTTCATAGAGTGACATCACTTTGTCTTGTTGTACAGTTGAGTGAAAAGTACAAATGAAAGGACAACAGACAAAACTAACTTAACCATCTGGGGACGAGGATATATGTGGCTGTTTTTGACCACTATTAATTTTATGCTTTTATTTCACCTTTAAAAACACTTTTATCTGCCTTGTTTGGTATTATTCTTTTCAGCACAATCTCAGTAGGAATTTACTGTTATTTTGTTAAAAAAATCACAACTTGCTATCACTATCACTTTTTCACATTTTGCAATCACTCCCACAACCTTCCTCTTACCACCCGCAACTAAATTATGTGTATTACCAGATTATTATTTTCTTTTCTTTTTCTTTCTTTGATTGACGTGGAATGTCACCTCTCTGGCGGGGAAGGAACCTGAGCTGGTGTGTGAGGTTGAGCGGTTCTGGCTAGATATAGTTGGACTCACCTCGAAGCATGGCTTGGGCTCTGGAACCACTGTCCTTGAAAGGGGCTGGACCCTCTTCCATTCTGGAGTTGCTCCCGGTGAGAGGCGCCGAGCAGGTGTGGGCATGCTCATTGCCCCCCGACTTGGAGCCTGTACGTTGGGCTTTACCTCGGTGGATGCCGCCTTCAGGTGGGGGGATGGGTCCTGACTGTTATTTGTGCTTATGCACCAAACAGCAGCTCAGAGTACCCACCTTTTTTTGGAGTCCTTGGAGGGGATGTTGGAGAACACTCCTTCGGGGGACTCCTTCGTTCTAACCCCTGAACTCGTTGGTGGACACCAGTAGTAAGGGATGCTGTTAAGCTGAAGAAGGAGTCCTGTCTGGCCATTTTGGCCTGTGGGACTGTGTACAGTGGGGATGGGGGGCTGCTGACCTTAACTCAGGACGTTGTGAGGCGGTGAAGGAAATACTTTGAAGACTTTCTTAATCCCACCAACATGTCTTCCGATGTGGAAGCAAAGTCTGGGGTAGCTGGTGCTGGCTCTCCCATCTCTGGGGCTGAGGTAGCTGAGGTGGTTAAAAAGCTCCTCGGTGGCAAAGCCCCGGAGGTGGATGAGAGTTCCTTAAGGCTCTGGATGCTGTAGGGCTGTCTTGGCTGACATGCCTCTGCAGCATTGCATGGACATCGGGGACAGTTCCCCATGACTGGCAGACTGGGGTGGTGGTCCCCCTCTTCAAAGGAGGGTGTGCTCCAACTACAGGGGGATCACACTCCTCAGCCTACCCGGTAAGGTCTATTCAGGGGTGCTGGTGAGGAGGGTCCATCAGATAGTCGAACCTCGGATTGAGGAGGAGCAGTGTGGTTTTCCTCCCAGTCGTGGAACAGTGGACAGGCAGGGTGCCTGCCCTTCTTCAGGTAGGCGCCTGAAACGTAACACAAACTTTTTAAGGAGCAGCTTCTGGAGTACAGACTACTTATTTATCTGAGATTCAGGAGATTCATTTGCTGGTTTTTCATAAGTTTGGTGCATAAGTACTTACAGTTAGTTCCTATCTTGATCATTAAAATATTTTTTGTCATTTTTTGTTTTGATAATGACAGCATACAAATCTACAGTACATAGTATATTCTTTTAATAAATCCTCTGTTTTGTGGTATGGTATCCATATCAAGTAAATGTAATGTATTTATATAGATTTGTCATTGAAAAAATATTTACCCATATCTGTAGACTATCAAAAAATGGAAATACTTTAAATTTTATTCCTGTTTATGACCCTGAAGCGTTGTGGAAAGACAATAAGATGTCTGCTCTCTGACTTGACAGTTTGACTTGTCCTCATCCAATCATGTGGAAGTGTAAGGCAGGGCCAAAAGTGTTGGCTTGTGCTTGTGGACTTTATACCACAAATACCACCTCATCACTCCCTTTTTCTTTCTCTCTCTGCTGCTTTTACTATTTTATGTATCACAATTTATAGACCACCAAACCCTCCTTCCTGTTTTATTAGAGTTTTCAGACTTTTTATCAGCCATACAAATTAAATACAATAAGATTTTAAAAACTTGTGATTTTACCTTACATATTGATAACATTAGTGATCCCTATACTAGCGAGTTTTTAAACCTTTTAAACAGTATGGATTTTAAGCAACATGTAACACAGCCTGCTCACAACAGAAGACACACCCTGGACCTGGTCATAACCTATGGTCTGTCCACTGGTGCGTCCGAGGCCCCAGTGAGAACTGCGAGGAAACGATATATTGATTCTGAAGTGGCTGCACATTTATTGACATCCATCTATTTTCTTCCGCTTATCTGGAGTCGGATCGTGGGGGCAGCTGCCTAAGCAGGGAAACCCAGACTTCCCTCTCCCCGGCCACATTCACCAGCTCATCTGGGGGGATCCCGAGGCGTTCCCAGGCCAGTCGAGAGATGTAGTTTGTCCGATTCAATTCTAGGCCCGCTCCTTTTTAATCTGTACATGTTGCCTCTTGGGGATGTCATCATGAGCTATGCTGATGATACACAGCTTTACATTGCTGTGTCTCCCGATGACCTGGAGCCAGTTAACACTCTTTTAAACTGTATTTTAGATATTAAGTCATGGACGTCTTACAGCTGGACATAACAGGACATAAAAGAAATTTTAATTATCGGTCCTGAAGACAAGAGAGAGATCATTTTATTAAAATTACAAAACTTTAAATATTCTGTGTGTGTGAGACATCTGGGCGTCCTTTTTGACTCTGAGCTGGATTTTATTCCATACATAAGAAACATCACAAAGACAGGATTTTATCACCTTAAAAACACTGCCAGAGTCTGCCCTTTTCTCTATCTTGACAGCACTGAGGTGCTGATGCATCAATTTATTTCTAGTAGAATATGTTGTTGTAATGTCCTGCTCTCTGGTCTTCCCAAAGAGTCTATTTCTAACCTGCAATTACTCCGGAACACATCACACCAGTTTTAAAATTGCTGCATTGGCTCCCCGTGCATTTCAGGATTCATTTTATGGTTCTTTTAGTAGTTTATAAATGTCTTAATGGTCTTGGACCTTCTTATTTATCAGACCTGCTTTCAGATTATGTACCCTCGTGCACCCTGAGATCCTCTGGTACTGGCCCCTTAGTTGTTCCCAAAGTCAGAATCAAGACTTACGGTGAGGCCTCGTTCCACCACTACAGGCCTCGACTGTGGAACGGCCTACCAGAGAACCTCAGGGCTGCAGAAACTGTTGACGTTCATAAAAACAGGCTCAAGGTCTTTCTTTTTGGTTTAGCTTATAGCTGAATTTTATTTGATATTGTTTAGATTTTCATTTATTTAATCATATGTTTTCTATTATTTTGCTATTTTAATTTTTTATTGTTTTATTTTTACCCAAGTACAGTTTTTATAAATGCCTTTATATATATATGTGTATATATATATATATATATATATATATATATCATGAACTCCTTTATTTTTATTTGTGTTCTTATCACTCTTATCAGTTCTTATTGTTTCTAAGTTTATTTAATCTTGTTTATACTTTTTAACTCCAGTGTTTTCCTCCTGGGGTTCCTCCACACCCGTAGCTCTACCTGCCGGGTTGTTGCCATGGTGACTGCCCTTGTCTGGGTGGCTGGGGGTTCTGTACTGCAGCCCTGTGGTGTGGACCCCAGCCTGCCCTGACCTGGGTGGTTCCTGTGGTGCCGCCCTCTGTGGTCATGGATGGGCTGGTTTCTGGTGTGACTGGATCCCCAAGATATCATTTCCTCACAGCAGCATCAAGCCACATGTTTTCATGATATCATTATTTTTATACTTACATTCAGTTTAGAGACAGTAATTAGTGATGGGAGTTCATGCTCGTACAGTAAAGGGTGTGGGCGGATGGGGGAAGTATACATGCACTTTGTATGTGTGTGTTTGTGTGCGATTGTGTGTGAACTACTATGAGGTGTGCCTTTTTAGTTTTTGTTATATTCTTTAATGTGGGAAGGCTTTTCAATTTTGTTTTTAATATACATAATTTGTTTTTATTATGTAAAGCACTTTCTGTTGCTTTGTGCATGAAAGGTGCTCTATAAACAAAATTTGATTTGATTTTTATGCCATCGTCATGTGACAATTCTATTCTACAGTCATTTGGCAGACGCTTTTCTCCTAAATGACTTACATCTGAGAGTAAAAACAACACAAGCAAGAATTTAAACAAAATCAAAATAACGTGGTAGTCAGACTGCTGTGAATCCAGTTGGACCCAGGTGCTATCGTGTAGTGCCTAAGAGTGCTTGAATATTGGCGTAAATGCATTATATTTTTGAACTATTGAAACAATTTTCCTTCTCTATAAACAGTTTACAATATCATCATTCTTTGCTAAAAACAAGCTAACAGAAACTTAGAAAAAAGCTGGACTTTCCAGACTCAATTGTATTCATTTTAATCTTCATACTTCTGCCCTTGCCATTTAATTTCCCCCTTATCAAATCCACCCCAAACCCTTCACCAGTTACATTTGTCTTGTTCTGTTCTCGAGATGTGGTGATTACCCAGGACTTCGACTGGGTTTGGCTCGGCTAAAATGGAAAATTTTCAGTGTTGGTGGTTCCTGTCCTTCAGCTTTTGTTTTCAGCCACTCATGCAAGCAGCTTGAATCACAACCACATTCAGTCACTGGCGACATTTGGTAAAAATCTTTGCTCTGGTTAACATGGTCCAGCATGTGTGTAAAGAGGGGGTGGAGGCAAGCTAAGCTGTTTTGGAGAATATTCATGGTTAATGACAGAGAAGCTGAATTAGCTTCCTCTATTGAGCCTGTGAGCTCAAATGCAGCTGAGAAGGATAGGGCATGTTATCAGGGAGCCATTTTGTATAGTTCCCAGCAAGGCATTTTGACTGAGTCAAACTGAGAGGAAACCAAGGGGAAAGAGCTTTTGTATAATGACATTTCCCCTTTGGGCTGGGATCATCACAGCATCCCTAGGAGGACCTAGTGGAAGTGGCTCAAACTGCATGCACTTAAAAGTGCTGCATTATATGTGAAAGGGTGAATTAAGTTAGTACTGTAAAACCATAATAGGCAGTCATTAAGACTACAGAAAAGAAACATTATCTAATCATTGACAGTTTGATTTTAGAGAAATGACAGTGGACAATCATGATTTCCAATGTGCTGAGGAAAAAAATTGTAAATCTACCCATCACCCCCTGTTATAGAGGTGTTCTTTTCACAAACTGAAACGTAATGCCCTACAAATTCTGCTTTAAAATTTGCTTGTCAGACTTCAAAATGTTGGTGCAAACATAATTCATATGAACCGGAAGGTGATTTCTGGCAAGTTTATCCTTGATAAAAGCCTATGTATTTTTAAAGACTGTGTCCAATAGGCATCATTTAGGGGTTGTTGATATTTGATAGACTAAATAGTTAGTTGTCAAAAAGTAATTGCATTAATGAACCGTTGAACCCCATCTTCACCGACTAGAATGCGTTGCAGATTGAATGATATCCTTTCAAAACAGAGCAGTGGAGGATGTGTTTTCTGTGTACCATTTCTCGTCTGTGTGTATTTCCTGCTGAGTTTACTCTTGCTAAGTTGGCAGCATGTAAACACATACACATATATGAAAACATGCACACACATGCCCTTTAAGTTCTTGGTTTCTCTTTGTGGCGAGGGCCAGAAAATTGACACCCAGAGGAAAGGGATTTGTACAGCCACCAGACAATGCCACCCTGGGAAATATGTTGTATAACTCACCACCAGGCACCCAGGTTCTTTATGCAGAGACAGCAGTTCCAGTAAACAATGAATTTATTAATACTATCAATTTAAAATACTATAAGTAAAATAATCATAAAACAATAGGGAAGGTAAACCAGGGATGAGACCTACTTTAATGTAGAAATGTGAAAAAAAAAGGGGGGGGAATTAAACAAACCAAACCAACTTCCACCCATCCATCCATTATCAGGTCACTGTGGCAGCTGCCTAAGCAGGGAAACCCAGACTTCCCTCCCCCCCGGCCACATTCACCAGCTCATCCAAACCAACTTAACTTCTTGAACCCGAGGGTTTTTTGGAGGTGTAGTTCGCCTGAACAGACCTACTCAAATTAAATCAACAATAACTCTGTAATTTTCAGGTCAATATACATAACCTTGGTCTCAATGGATAGGTAAGACCCTATGGAATATAAATCCAGTGTCAGAAACATTGTGAATGTTCATATGCCTGTGCAAATTGTGATAAACCATAGGTAAAAATAAAAAAAATATCCTTGCCTAATTGTTTTTTTTTTAACACAGATAAAAACATAATGACAGAAATAATTCTGTGCATAAAGATACCACTGCATGGATTCCGCAACTCCTTGACTACAACTGTACAAAGTTTCATGAGAATAGAACGAAGCTCATAGCTTTTATGCAGGTTTTAGTGTGGATAGGACCAGGCCGACTTTCCATTTGGCCACTTGGATACCCAAACTGTGCCAAATTGTGCTGTGTCTGTATTTCCTCCAGAGCTTCCAACACGGTGTATTTGGTTCTTTGTAATTTCTTGGACATGTTTATGGCTTTTATCCTTCGTTCTAAATGGATAAAAAGTCAAAATGAAGCAAAGAAATGAACGCTGTTCGATATTCGCTCTTTCCGGTGCGCCCACGTGCGTAACTGCAGCAAAATGGCAATGATGCTCCATTGTTTACGCGCAAGTATTTATACCTGATGGATAAAGTGTCGTTCAAGTGTAAGTTATCGTTGGAAAGCTTGTAAGATGTAGAATTTGACCAAACTTTATTTACACTGCCAAGACCCACAACAAGACAACAAAATGGCTGTGAATGGGAGCATATGACATGTTAGCGCATGACGCAGTTTCACCATTATGGATTACTACGCTGTGAGTTTTGGTTTAAGAACAATGTGGACAGACTGAAAATGACCACAAAAAGGTAAGGAAATAAAATGTGTGGCTGTTTGTGAGAATAGCTTTGGGATTTGGTGTATTTGGTGATAAACATGCTGTCTGATAAGGCTGCTGTGATATGCGACGGTTAGCTTTGTGTTTGTTTTGAGACTGACGTGAGGTGCTTGGCGAATATCTTTTTATGCTTGGTATCATATGAAAGTGCAGCTTTTCTAGTTTCATTTGATACCCAATGTTGGGGTGGAGTGAACGGATCACGCGTTGTGTTGTATTTTGTTTCCGGTGTTACTGGTTATGGTGGCGCTGTTGTTTGTGGCATACGTATTTTAAAGTTGTTATTAAACAAATTCTTTGTTGACCAAATGCACTTGAAGAGTTGATTTAGTGGCATTAGGTATTCTTCTTTAAGACACATTATAAATAAAATATCCTTACATCACTAAAGTAACTTTTTTACACACATGAACTTGTGTTTACACCTGTTGGACCCACCGGTGGGTCCGTCGGGTTTAACAGGTTAAGCCCAGAAAACACACGAATGGCCACCACCACCAGGAATAAAAAGGTTTATAAAGTACACTTGAAAATAAAACAAGATCAGTTAATTTTGGAACTCTAATCTAAACATATTTCAAACTGATGGAATGTTCAGGCACACACATATGTTAAAATGGCAGATCACCATTAATGACTGAAGTCACACTGGTGACCAGGCAGGTGACCGTGTCTGTGTCACCAAGAACAGTCAGTAAGTAAAGTAAGACTTTTCCAAAGCAACATGCTCCAAACATCCTCCCAAAGCAAAGCAGCAGTGGTCTTTCTCAGGTTCTGGTGGTCTGGTGCTGCATGGCTAAGCTGTAGCCCAGCTAGGTGATCCGGACCACGCGGCTGTCGCGTTGCGAAGCCGTCAATAACCAGCGCTGGTTTTCTGCAGCAGGTCGTCGGGTGCTGTGTTGTCACACCATCATGTGCAGCACTCAATCCAGACCGCACAGCATGGCATGGAGCAATCAGCAGCAAGTTACAGCAGCGTGCGATCAGCAGCTTATAAAGAGGAGCACATCGCCTGCAGCAACACTCACATGAGTTTTTAAAACAATGCAGGTGCTCGTCATAAAATTAGAAAATCATGAAAACGTTGATTTATTTCAGTAATTCTATTCAAAAACTGAAACTTGTATAATGTAAACATTCATTTCTCACAGATGATGATTATAACTGAAATGTGATGTATTGTTTAAAAAAATGATTGAAATATTAAGATAACACAAATAATCTTTTTTTCCCCAAATTTATTTTTTTTTTTTGTTGTTTTTTTAAACACTTTTGGAAATTCAAGGGAGTTTACTTTACACAGTCATGTAAAACATTAACACATTATATGACTGTTCAGTCAGATATTTAACAAAAAAGAAGTTATGCACTGCCTCCAGCACTACATGACAGCACCTGGTCCACCTGGACTCCAGCAGTCTGACGACCACTTAATGATGACGTCCGTCTTGTTTGAATTCTTCCTCTCAAATGTAAGTCACTTTGGATGAAAGTGTCTGTTAAATGACTGTAGAATAGAACAAATCCAATATTGGAGCAGTGAACACAACTTTTTGTCTTCTGTTGGTTTATCTGTCCTTTAACCTATTAATACTTTAACCTTAACTGTAAACAATAAATAAAAGAAAAAATAGGCATTGCTTCAAGACAATCTCCTAAAACCTGTATGAATATTAGGCATTCATCAACAATTACTAAAACCTAAATAATGGAAAAAATGATTCCCCAGTTTAAAATATTCATCATTACAGAGGGATCATGTGTTTGGGGCGGTATTGGAGGGGCCCACATTACTTGAATGTCTTATATTGTATTGCATTTGCAAAAGACCAAGTTAGACAAGAGTCAGTCGGTCATTTATGAATGATGAATGATGCCACCATGGCTGAAAACTCGCTCCACTGGAGCACTGGAGGCCAGCACTGCTTAGTTGCTTTCAGGTAGACTGGATCTGAAAAGGGGGTAATAACTCCATTTTGTGCTCTGGTCATTTTTACATTGACCAGAAGATTTCTTGGAATCTTCATCAGAGACGCCTGGAGACGTCTGATCAGGCTGTTCAGAAGACGCACTTGAAGCTTCGGCCACTCAAGATGGTGATTTAAGGACAACACAGAGGGAACAACAGAGCTGATCGTGATCACCTTCTCCCCTTGTGTCAAATCTGTTGCCTCCAAATGGTTTCAGGATGTCCACCAGCTCTTTTAACAGACTCCATTCCTGTGCTGTGAATGACAACGCCTTGTGGCCAGCCTTGTCTAGAACACGACAGAGCTTTAGAGGGTCACATTGTAGGACAGCCTTCACTTGTCTTGGTGTTGAGTTCCACCTTGTGCTGACAGCAGCAGGGATGCCTTGTTGTTCCCCAAATTCAGCATCAAATGCATCTTTAAATGTTGTGCTTGTGTAAAGAAGTGAGTTGAGTTTTAATAACTTTGAAAGGGAAGGACCTGTCATTTTTAGACCATCACCAGCTGGAGAGTGAGCGCAAAACACTGCAAGCGCTGTTTTCTCGACATTACAGCATCTACAGCTTGTTGAGCTTCCAGGGTTAGGTCATGTCAGAGCTCTGGGTCATCAAGATGATCCTCATCATGAACTTCATCTCTTTACTCAGTGGGAAAGCACACAGTGAACGCTTTGCGCATGTTGGAGGCATTGTCACTAATAATGTAGTCCAGTTTATCTTTAATGTTGTACTCATCACATATGAAGCGGTCACAGGCCAAGAGGTGGGACTTTAACTGTACCTGCTCTGCATCTTTCTCTAAATAGTGTACAGTGACACCAAGGAATCCCCTCATTTTCGATCTGACCAAATGTCCACAGTGACTGAAAGATGGTCTGTGTTTCTCAACTGAGCTTTTAATTTTGAACTCCTCTCAGCGGCAAGGTTCTCAGCTTTTGATGTTAATGTCCTACGACACACTGGACTGTACTGACTGTCAACTACAGTCAGAAAGTGTCGAAAACTCTTTTTTTCCGTGATGGACAATGGGTGATGGGGCAAGTTGCAATCAATGATCAAATCGGATAGTTTTCATTGGTTATATCTTTCTGCTGAGGATGACTCCTGATTGAAGGCTGTTTTTGTTCATTTGCTATGTCTTAAAACTGTAAGAGCTAAGCAAGATGAATCTTAAAAAAATATTTAATAATTTAACTAAGAGCGTTTAAACGAACATAACATTTTACAAATTAACATTTAAGGAACTGATGTTTTGTTGCCAATTTAATTTGTCAACAATTTATACAAATCATTCTGAAACAAGCTCATAATTTTACAAATAAGCAGTCACAAGATTCATTTTTGATCATGATCACTAGTAACCTTGTTGACTTTGGCTTTGGGGTGAGTTACACTTTGAACATGCACACAAAGCCAAATCATTAGCAATCAGCCTGGAGCTATTTAAATCACAAGCTAACACGCATGTCTTTGGACTGCAGTGTATTAGTAATTCAGTCAGCAGTGAAAGTGTTAACCATCCAAAATGGCTAACAGCTGAATATTTCTGATTAGTTTACAGAAGAAGATCATTACTGCCAAGCCAGCTCTGTATTAATCTTTAATTCTACAACTGTATCTGGTTATCAGTATAAAAAAACATAATTGCAGTTGGAGGGAAACATTCAGAACAGTAAATGACATTAACTTGGGGGTTATCCTGTGTCCCTGTCGTAGCTTTCACAGACTGCATACTTGTCTGCTAAAACCTATGTATGTCTCTGTAAACTGACTTAAACGGAGTCTGTGCTACAGAGAAAAAAACAACATTTACTTTGTGGTGGGCTCAATGGATTGCCATGAACACCATGCTGAAGTTAAGCTAACATTAGCCTGCAACCTTTGATGACTAACTTAACGTTCTTTGTGCAACTTCAAATGCCGAACGCAGTTGGACGTTGTCGAGTCCCCGTCTGTAATTTTTGACCAGCATGTTTTACACGCTGCAATGCGTTTTTTATTGACCACCTCATAATTCTTGTAAGCGTATCGTTTTGTCTCCACTGGTGCTCTGCTACTTCGTGACATTTATTCTTCTTTTCTTCTTGGTTGACTCTGTTTCCTGCTACATGATTGGACAAGAGGATTCTTTGTTTTGTGGGTAGTTAGGAAACGGCACTGATGCTGCAGCTAACGGAGCAGCATCGGTTTCAGGAAATCAAGGGGGCGGTGGAGGGGTGCTTAAGAAACTTTATTGAGTACTTCTAAGTCAACAGGCCAAAGTCAAAGTAAAGTCACATGTCAGTTCACTGAAAGTCAAAGTCGAGTTGCAAGTCTCTTATAAATTTGTCAAGTTGAGTCTAAAGTCATTTTGTGACTTGAGTCCACACCTCTGATGTGTTCCTCATCCTTTGCTCATATTTTGGACATGTGTGTGTTCAGGGTGGAGTTTTACACTTCAGAAAATTCTCAGAAATAAAGCCACAGTTACCAAAGTATAGATGTTGTTGTTTTTGGAGTAACTGATTCCACAGTTAGAACTTTATCTGTGTAAAGCATCACCCTAAGTAGATCAGAAAGTATCTGCTGTTGGTTGGAAACCTTCTAAGTCTAAAACATTCCTTTTAATTTTCTAATTAATGATGAAAACAACCAAACAACAAGCTCACAATGTGTTGTTATATGTTGAATTTATAGATCTGCTGTTTTCTTGTGTGACATGTTTGTATGATGAAGTCGGGCATCAATTCATGAAAAAAGGTGAAATACAGAATAAAAGTTTCTGTCCAGCAGCAGTTAAGTAACACGGCAGCATTTCATCCCTGTTGATGGGAAAGTCTCGGCTAAAGTCATCAGTCTGGTAAAGGATCTGGTTATTATGTAAAAGCATGAAGGTTAACTTCTTTTATCAATTACTTGTTATAACCTGTCAACCTTGGTTCTACTTTTAATACGTATTACTGACCTAAAGTAGTTAAAAGACGAATACTTTTTTTATTGGACTAAAACTAGACTAAAACCTTTTTGATTTTCCGTCGACTAAAACTGGACTAAAACTACCGAACTTAGAGACGACTAAAATGTGACTAAAACTAATGAGCATTTTCACCCTGAAGACTAAAACTAAGATGCCTGCCGAAAACAACACTGCAAGAAGCAACCGAAAGAGAGTTTTGTTTTAATTATTAAATGTGCTCTGGTTAACACTGAACAGTAAAGCAACTTGATGAAATTCATCAGGTTTGGGACAGATTTACGTAACAGATGGTACTTGAGGGAGTCTGTTCATTTGGTTCATGCCTCCAGCCCTCCTTCAGGGTTTCAGATCAATTCCAACAGCCACAGAATACAGGACATGCTTTTTCCTTTTTCACCATCTCTGTATGTGCTAAGAGTCTTCCAGTCCTTTTCAATGCACCTCCCTCAGTCTGTTAACTACATGTCCTTTTGAGTTCAGCATCTTTTCTTTGGAAACAAATTTCATGTACAAGAGTTTCTCTGCAATCCCTTTTTTGTTGCTGAGGGTTGTAACATTATTACATTACAAAGATAAAAAAGACTTTCCTTTTGATTTTGCATGAACAGGAACATAAAATATAACATATTTTAAATATAACTCATCTGCTATGAGTTATGAAGAGGGGAGCTTTAAGGTTTACTAACATTCCTGCAGACAAATCCTCTAAACCTCAGACACCACAGCTCAGACTCACCCCCAATTTTCCAACAAACACAGTGAAAACTAGACAATCTCTTTGTTGAAAGAGTGGAGCCAGTCCGTTCCACAAGAACCACAGAAATCAACAAACTCCTATCTTAGTCATTTACAGATTGGTCCATGGCTCCAAGCTACTTTAGATAAATAATTCTGTTTTACACAAAGGCAAACTGTAAAAATGTCTTGGATTATTCAATCTGCAACTCCTCCTTCAAACGGTAACCGTGATAAGAGCCACTGAGTAGAAAAGGTCCCAGAGGCAAGGCAAGGCAAATTTATTTGTATAGCACATTTCATATACAAGACAATTCAAAGTGCTTTACATAAAACATTTCAGCAGGGTGCAGAAAGCAATAATAAAGAAAAAAAAATTAAACCCAGAGGACCCAGATAGTAGTTTTATGTTTGATCTGAGTATTTTGTAATTAAAAAGTCAGTTTATGTCAGTTCCTTTAAGATGCACTGCAATCTGTCATCAGAAAATGCAGTTTATTATGAGTTATTTAAGAGGACTCTTACAAACAGTACAACACTCAATGAGTCCTAAAACCTTTTCCACAGTTACATCAAGTGCAAAAGTTAATATTCACTCTTTTCGTGATGTTTTGAATCCCTGTTACAATAATTTCCTGCTTAAATAAACCAAGAGGTGAAGGACTGCAGCAAAGGGCCCGATCCAGAGTCGAACCTGAGTAAGGTATACACCACGGAGATGCAGCCTCGGTTCATGGGACAGCTGTTCAACCAGATGAGCTACACACACCCCAGTCAGCTCAAACTGACCTGGAGAAATGATCTGCTATAATGTGTAGCAGTCGAATTATTACCAAACCTTCAAAGAGAACTGGCATGAGAACAAAGAGAGGAAAACGCTTTGATTCCAAAAGAACAAAACTATGAGAGAAATGATCAACGTTTGGACGTTTTCCTCAAGAACACCACTTGTGAATAACAAGCCTCAGTTACACGCACATATGGAACACAGTATGATTATACTGTATTTCAAATGGTGAAAGGGGGAAAAAAAACCTTGTTTTTAAAGTTGTTCAACTTTAAGTATCAGTTGATAATAACTGTGACTTTTCTAGAGATTTTGTAGCTGTTGTGTGGACTGTTTGGGCCTGAAAAATGCTTACACATGCAAAAAGATTGCATGTGTTGTTTATGATTTGCTATGAGCGAATCAACTATAAATGTTAGCGCAAACAGCAGTATTCAGATAAGGATTTATGGTTTGCCATGGAGAGTTTAAAAGCAGAGCAGGTAAGTCACAAACACAAAATGAAATTTGACCCAATGGAGATACAGATATCAGTGGATTAGGCAAATAAAATATTTCTGAGCTCCAGCAAAGAAATCTAAATGTAACCAAAATGACCTCAATATGGAGGAGTACTTGCTAAACAGTAAAGGCAGTTGGCAAAACCACAAGAACACCAGATGAGGTTAAGAGGGGGGTTACAAGATATAAGACAAAGTCCCAAAACAAATAAAACTCATGGACAGATGGAGATGCCTTTGAACAATATTTATCAGCTTTTGCAGCCCACTTACTGTGGGGAGCAGGTGACTGTATTACCAGGTATGATGCACTGAAGCTGATTACAGAGCTAGGTATGTGACAAAACAGTAGTTTTTAATGACAAAATAAAACTTTCAGCCCAAGGCAATCAAATGAATGTGCCTCCTGTAACACCTTTTATTATGCATGCTGTGTGTGTAAATGATGGCACATTGCCGTGTACAAACGGCAGCTGGTCAGTGTTTTATCTGGACTGACGACAGTCATTAATGCCCTGAAGAGAGGGTTGGAAGATGGGCTACAGGAGGTAGTGAAGGCTTTCAATGCCAGCAGTACATAACCATAACTTTCATTTCAGTTCAATTCAATTCAATTGAAGATCTTCATGCAAGCATAACAAAATTTTGATGAGCCTATCTGCTTAGCAAACATAAATACAAAAATAGTGATATAATAAGCACACATAAGTAAAAAATAAAGCTATGAAATGTATAAAAGATATAAGAACACCTTTATATTTACAGAAAATGAGAGAAATTAAGAGCAGACAGTAATGTTTACAGGGTGGATAAAGTGCATCCTAGTGCAATGGTGGAGGTTGTGTGTGTGTGTGTGTGTGTGTCTAAGAAGGTGTGAATCTTCAGTATGTGTGGCTGTGGAGGGCTGGGTGTGTGTGTGTGTGTACCGTGGAGGGGGTTGTAAATGTTGAACTACAGGCCTTCACAGCTCTGGGGAAGAAGCTGTCTGAGTCGTTTGGTGGTCTTAATGTTCTCGTACCGCTTTCCTGATGGAAGCGGTACAAACAGTTCGCGGTTGGCTGCAATGCGTTTGGCCCTCTTCTGGACTCGGGTGGTGTAGATGGAGTCCAGATCTGGGTGACAGCAGTATAAAAAAGTAAGAGGACTCTGAAGCATGTGCATGATCAGGTTTAACAGACGTATGTGTTATGTTATTATTATGTACTGAGGAGTGTTTTTTTGTTATGTACTGAGGAGTGTTTTTTTTTGTATCTCTATAATGGGCCCTTAGGCCCAGGGTGGAGATGCATTTTTTTTTATCCTCTCCAGCTGCATCTTATCCCCCCAATGTTATCTTTTCCTTCTTATCTAATACACAGGCGCGCCGTCAGTGGCTGCGGCCTCAGTATGCCTGATCCTGTTTGTGCCTACATGTTGTTGCTGTCTAGTCTTGGACGGGTTGTACTGGAACAATTTTCGTTGTACCTGTGTTCTGCACTGTGTATAATGACAAATAAATCTCTTGAATCTTGAATGTGTTATAAAGCATGTGTGCTCCTAGAAGAATCCTCCATGCTACTATTTTAGTCTTAAGAAGGAAATTATGACGAAATTATTTAACATGATTATTTTATAATTGATGGACAATGAAAGCTTGTGGCAGATATTGCAGAAATTTTAGACTCCTTACTACGACAGAACCATAAAAACAAACCTGGTATTTTGATATTGGAAACAAATTAATCTCAATTTTCCATTTTAAATGTTAAAACATATGACACATACTGTAGGTATATTTGATAAAGCTAAGACATCTTTAAGGTCATTGTAGTTCAAATGGTACCAGTTAAATAAATACCCTTTCCTTAGTACTGTCAAAACTATCAGCTTAGATACCGTAGGGAGTAATGAACACACTGCTGAACACTGAACTTCACTCAGTAAAGCATGCAAGATGCCAAATTCAGACTGTCTGCTTCCTCAGTGCCTTTGCTTCAAAGAGCTGTATACGGGATGCAGAGACAGAGCAAAAACTAACCCTCTCTGAGATATTTGGCAGAGAAGCCTGTCATTATGGTTTTCCACTGTGGTCAGAGAAAGACTAGATGTGGATGGGAAAGCTGTGGTCTGTCCTGCTCAAGTCTTTGTTCCAGCTCTTGGTAACTTCTCTGTGAAACCTTGGCTAATGACATGGGTATGAGAAATAACTTGGCTGATATCAGGACTGTCATAAATCAGTGAAGTACCACCAGAAAGTTTCCTAGCTGATGTGAATGCAGAAAGGAGCAACCAGGAAAGGCGTTCCCAAAAGGTACAGTCAGAAACTGATACCTAAGGTTCTGGAAACTATCAAACAAAGACTTTAAGCATTGGCTGCATCACTGAGGAGACACAAGCAATAGAGGCGAAGCAAATCAACCAGCTGTTCTCCACTAACCCAGCTTAAAGTGTACTCCCAGTGGCAGGGCAATACCACACGAACTACCCCACCAAAGCTAGAGACTGAACAATACTGGAAAGAAATATGGGAGAAGGAAGCATCACATAACAGTGAAGCACAGTGGTGGGTAAAAGATCGAAGAGTGGACCACAGCACCCTCTCTTAACAAAGTCCAGTAACCATCACTGGAATTAAGATGGCACCAGGGTACTTCACTGACCCATCTGTCGCTCTGCTCTGTGCTGGCTGTGGGCTTCATGATTTACCTGTTCTGTCATGAGGTGTCATCTCTCCTCACATTTGACCATCAGACTCTGCTTGATTGGAGGCCTCTTCGATCATTTCAAACATGATCTGTTGGTGAACTTTACTCCATGCCTTGAGGGATTCCCAGCATGCTTGAGGTGTCCCCCCTTCCATCTAACCTGTCAGAGACGCCGGAGAAGACGGGGTAAACAAGGAGGTCTCCAGGTCAGGATCGAGGCTCTCCTGAGGTACGTTCGTCGGTCTGATTGCTGCCTTAATTTCCCCCCACCCTACACTTGAGGAGGATGTGGGACCGATGGATCCGGCCGGTGCTCCCTGACGGATGCTCCCTGATGCTTGATGCTTAATCCATTTGTGATCCATCTGACACCATCTTTTAATCTCCATTTAGTTTGTTGAATGTGAAATCTGTCACGAATAACTTTTTTACTTAATGACTTTTTTTTTCCTCACACAAAACAGATTTTATGTTTCTGACTGAAACCTGGCTCCATGAAGGTGATCTTGTGAAATGCTCACAAACCTCAGGTCCTTTTAAATGTATTTGATTCACCAGAGACTCCTTATGATGCTGTTTCTGTTAAACCTTCTACTCTGTGTTAGGATGTTTTTGTTTTTTTGAACCTTTTTGTAAATGAGATTTCTTCTCTCAGATCCCTTCTCCTTCAGAACCCCTCAATTCCTACACCAAGCTCAACTGCCTTTCATCAGTTTGAGCCTGTTTCACTTTCTGTTGGGGAAGTCCAAGTCAAGTCGCAAGTCACTTTTTGTTGTAATGACTAATCTGTCATGCAATGCCTGCCGTCTGGTCTGCTTAGAAGATGCATTATAATATCCAGGGACTTTAAAATCTGAACTCGTTCTTTATCTACCAGCATTTATTAACAGCACTGGTCTTTAGCTTAAACTGACAAATGCTCCGTCCCTCTCCTCTGGACAATTTCTTTGCATTACTGAATTCTCAAAACCTGTAGATGAGCATGGAAATTTATTCAAATTACTGAATATATTCTTGACATAATTTTTTTATGACTTTTTAATGTGAACAAAAATCCATTTGGACCCACTGAGATTTTTAAAATACTAATACTACTAATACTGCAATTTATAGTAGTTTTTTCCCCTGAATATAGAGAGGGGGCCCAATATGCTGCACTTAGGCAGGATCACCAACTGTCCTGCAGGTTTTAGACATTGTCCTGCTGCAACACACGTGATCCACAAGACAGCTTGTTGTCAAGCTCTGCACAGGCCTCTTAATGACCCATTAATAATTTGATTCAAGTGCATTGCAGCAGATAAACATGTAAAATATGCAGGGCAGTGGCTCCACAGGTCCACAATTAGTGACCCCTGTACTAGTGCATCTGAAAAATCTTCATATTTTTTAAAAAGCTTAGAATAAGTCTGCAAGATGAGTACAGAAAATAATAATTCTAAACTTTTTAAAATTGAATAAAAGAAAATTCAGCACTTTCAATTATTTTAGCTCCAATATTTGCAGACCCAATAAAATATTTCTTACATTCCTAAATCAACAAAATAAAAAAACTGTACTTTTTTTATTTTTACAGTTTAATGTGTTACAGTTAATGGAAACTGTGTTCAGTAAGTGTCTCGGTCTTCTTCCGAACACATCCAGTGGAGCCAACCTGATGAAGTTAACATTATTTTCAAAAAAAGGTGGTAAAAAACGAATGTTTACGCCGCTGCTGCTCTAAGCTCATTGTTAACATAGATGCTAACATCAGCTTTCATAGCAGAGTGACCGACCTCTCCAGGTGTGTTGTAAGGTGGATGAAGGTGGGTGTGGTGGATCCAGCACCCTGGATTTTTATATCACAGACGTTCCAGTTTGCTGCTCTCACATTAATCCCTTTTTCTTAAGTTTTAATACCCAAAAGTAATCGAGTCTGTGATGCAGACTCGAGTTGCACCTAAGTACATTTCTAGTTATTTGAGACTAGACTACGACCTGTGATCATGAGACTTGGCACTATGGCAACAGCTGCATTCAGCAGTGCTGTTTTGATTGACTAGGCGTGTACTGTGTGGCATTACGTCAGTGTTACGTCTGGGGAAAGGACAGCAGACAGGAGATCAGACACACAGCTCAGCACAGAAAATTAGATTGTTCACAAGTCTCAAATAGCGAGTCCAAGTCGAATGTCAAGTCTCAGGCCCCCTGGAAATGCACAGGATGTGTGCACAAGCACAAAACTTCACAAATAACTAACAAAGACTGAGAAATGATTTATTGTTATTTTTATTGTTTTTTTAATACAGTTCAACAACAAACAGGTTTGCACAGTAACAGTATGTTTACAGCATTAACAATAAAAATGGCAACAATAGCAAGTTACTTGGTGGATGGAAGCATCAAAGAATGCCATCTGTTTTTTAAGGGTGGCAAGTCTTTCTATCACTCTGCCTTTTTCAAATGACATGACAGCAAGACTGTACGTCTTTTCTGACCCATTGTTTGACGCAGCCAGGAATGCAGCCACTCAAGGACCTTTCACATGAGCAGGAACAGTTAGGGCGATTTGGATGGTTGTCTTCTGAGAAGGAAAGATGTCTGAATCAAGGAGGTTTTGCACAGACAATATATTTTTGGGTGAACATCCAGTCTCTGCTTTCCGGGCAAGAAAGTTTCTGGCCACCAGAACTGCCTCTGCTAATGTCAGTGCTGTAGTGTTTTGTAAGTTCATTCAAGTGTGTTTCACTCAAGAAGTTCTCACATTTAGGATGCCCAGATGCCCTTTAGTAGCCCTGCATCTACACTGCAAAATCTTTGCTCAAGCTCGCCAACCATCCTATCCAGTAGCGTGCACAGACATTTTGAGGGGCAGGTGCACTTTTTTTTTTTAAAAAAAGGGCACTTTGCGGAGCATGTGAAATCGCAACCTATGTTTAAATATAGTGTGAAAAAAAAAACATTACAGGTTTTATGTACTTGTAAATTTATTGAAATATGTTACTGTACATGAACCTGGTACTTATCTGACACTGCTGTCCCTATCTTCCTCATCCTCCATGCTGTTAGAAGGTCTACTGTGGGACAGTAGAGAGAATAGAGTGATGCATTTTTGAGTAAGACTGCTTAGTGACAAGAGTCAATGCATTACACCACGAAGACTAACACCGGTCTGCAACCACCATAGTCTGACTTCAATTCCTCACCACTAGCTGTGTTCTGCAGACAAACTCTGTTTATTTATGATGGTCAACATTTCATTATTAGCCTACAATAATTGCAAGATAACTGTGAATTCTCCAAGGCCTAACATGGAAACAACTTATATTTGTGAGGCTACAGAATAATGTACTGGGCCAATATAGCTTGTACCAGATTTGGCTGCCAAACCACATTGTGGACACGTTTACAGGCTTCAATAAAATCTGTGAAAGAGTTTATTTAAAAAAATCTGAGGTCCCTCAATCATTGTAAAGTGCTTCGAGTGTCTAGAAAAGCACTATAGAAATGTAAGAAATTATTATTTATTATTGATTATTAAAAGGCCTTAAACAGTTAACATGACTCTGGTCTTGGCTCTGGCCTTTCTCCTTCATCATCTTCCTCCTCATCCTCCTTGCTGCTTGATGGCTTCATCCAGGCCAGCAGAGATCTGCTTCCCTGAGCTGCTGGTGTAGCTCCTCTAACTTCTGCTTTCTTAATCTCTCTTTTCTAGGCTGCAGTTGATAAAAGCTGAGGCCAACAGTGTTATAGACTGCTATGAATAATCCTGCTTGGAATAAAGAAAAAAACGATTTGTCAAATTATTACAATCTGCGACAAAAGAGATGGACAACCGGAGAACGCTGTGCGATGTGGTTTATGAATATGTCGTGAAAACTTCACGTAAGAAAAAGCCAAACATACCCACGTTTGCAGTGAGCACTTAGCCTAGCATTAGCCTAACCACTGATCATGGCTAGCACCAAGCTCATTAAGCAGGCAGTCGGCTAATTCAGATTTAGCCGTTCAGGCTGTAATGAGACAGACAGGCTACTTTACAACAGGGGTAATTGTTTGGTATCAGGCTTAGCTTAGGAGCAAAAGGTGCCTTGAAATAGTTCAGCGTTACCTGAGTAGTGGCAGGTGAAGCGGTGGGAGGTACACGCACATGAATGTGTGTGTAAGGGGTGTATGATTGCATCAACATAGTGGGGCACATACAGTATATATATATATATATATATATATGAATAAATCTGATAAAAAAAGGACACTTTTTCATCCCCAACGGCAAGGGCAAGTGCTTCAGCACCACCAAGGCTCTGCCTGTGCACACCAGCCTTCCTATCCACACAAGGGAATAATAACTCTCTTTTCAATGAGTCGGTGCGTGAACCTGCAGTTGCCTCCAGCACAAAATCCTCCATTTTCCTTTGTTCAAACCTTGTCTTGGCACCTGGTTCAGGGACACTGTGGGTGTGGCACAGGGCTTTGGTTCTGTCATACAGCTCTGTGGCAAATGTATTTGTGCGTTTGCCCGCAAGTGTGTCACATACTGCTTGTTTACAGATCAAAGCTTCTGCCATGTCTAAAGTCTCTTTCTGAAGGCGCTTGTGGAGTCGTTCAGTTATCGGCATAAGTGAATGAAACATCAATAGTGCACAGACTGCTGAGAACTTAAAGAGCTTTGCTCTAAGACAGACAGCTATGGGTGACCCAATGGCAGAAAGCACTCCAAATTGGTAGACAATGTCTCAAGAACTGCACTGATTGATCGCAGCTGACATGCCCAGTGAGTGTTTAAAAGTTGCACCAACTCAGTTGTTGTCAGTCCAGTATGGCACAACACCAGGTTAAGTTCATGAGCATAACAATGCACATAGACAGTTTCAGGATGGAGCCCTCTAAAATGTGCTTGCACACCTCCAGTGGACCCACTCATGACAGCTGCACCATGTTTGTGCTACACACCAAAGTTCTGCAAGACCAGTGTTGTGGATCTGCTTCTGCAACTCATTTGCAATGAACTGGGCATCAAATGATTTGATCTCTGCAAGTGCTAGGAAACATTCTTTCACTGTCCCTCCTGACACATAGCTGACACAAACAGCCAACTGCTCTGATTTATCATCCCTTTCATCATCTGCCATGATGGTATAGATTTTGGAATTTGTCATTTCAGACCAATAAGACTAGTAACTTCTCGGGCACAGCAGTCAATCATCTCATTCTAGGATGTTGGTGAGATATACTGAGCATTTGATGGGGGATTATGTTTTTGTAGAAAAGGATCAAACTCCTTCAAAAGCTCCATGCACGCAAGAAAATTCCCTCTGTTTGTGCTGTTTGTGCCTTCATCATGACCATGAAAAGGGACTCCCTGCCTCCATAACATAGTGACATTGCCTGAGATAATCTCTTCTCTCTACTATCGCATTCACGTTTGCAGATGCCATCATCTGTACGTTTCCCTGTTTGCTAGTTGTCTGGTAGCTTTTCCATGCAACAACACTTCTTATGTGTTTGTGTCATCGCATGCTTGCTAAAGATGACTAAAGCTGCAGCAGCTTCATCATCTCTTGGTCTGTCTGTGCTCCTTCTCTCTCTGTAATAATTTGATCTTCATCTGTCTCAGGATCCAGCTCTGGATCCCCCGTTCCCTCTGACTGCTGACCTTTTTCTCCTTCAGCATCTCCCTCTGCCTGACCCTTTAAGATGCATATTAAAATTAATTAACATAGAAGCTATTGCGATGATTTTAACTCAAAAAAATATAAATTACTTAATATCTGGGTAAGGCTAATTTGGCTTACACACATACACACAGGCACACTTAACATGGATTTTACTCTTCTCCGTTAGCAGCAGCTGCTGCATAAGCCCCTCTGTCCCCCGTTCAGAAGAACACAGAAGAAGCTTGGTCCTCAAGCAGCATCCAGCTTCAAGCTGCAGTCAGAGCAGGAGATGATCGCCTCTGCTCCATGACCAGACTGAAGTTGCCATTGACTGATCCCACCCTGGTTTACTGCCAGATATTAATTCTTATTAATGAAGAGTGTGGATGACAACATTTAAAAAGTTAAAAATGCTGTAACATGTTGCAGAATCTTAATTATAGAACAGCTGGAGCTGGAGCTGTCTATTATTTTATGTAATCATTGCCTAAAATCGATTTAAATAACAAAAAAAAAAAAAAAATTGCATTTAGGACAAATTTTGTTATGCAAATAAAATGCGATTAATCAAAATTAATTACAAAGTCTGTAATTAATTAGGCCCGAGCACCAAAGACGGCGTAAAGGCCTATTTAAACTGTTTTTTCTGTATTCTTATTATTCTTCTCAAACACATTATTGGGGACCTGACCATGCTTGAAAACACACCAAAATGTTCTTACCCTCCCAAAGGAATGCATAAATTTACCAATTTTGGGGTGCTTGGGACTATTTGGGCAAAATTGAGTGAGAGCACCACCTATTTATGATGCCCCGCCACTGCATGTCATCAATCTTCATGAAATTAAGTACACATATTCTAAAGGCAAACAAAAACCCATATTCTAGACAATTTCCATTGAATATTTCAGCATTCTTTGGAAAATAAAAACAAAAAAAAGAAAAAAATCTTTAAAATGAAACTACACTGAATCACTAAATTATTTAGGAGGGTTTAAGAATTTTATAGGGTGGCCTCAGCCCCCCTAAAATAGGCCTAACAATGCCATTGATTTGGATCCCTTAGTTCTAATTTCAGGCCAATTTCTAAACTCCCTTTTATTTCCAAGGTTTTAGAGAAAGTTGTTTTTAACCAGCTCCAAGAGTTCTTAAAATGGGCCAATGCTGGTGAATTCCTTTCAGTCTGGTTTTAACCCTCTTCACAGCACTGAGACTTTCCTCTTCGGTGGCCACTATGACCTGTGGGTCCCCTGGGGGTCAGTTCTGGACGTCCTTTACAGACGTGGACAAAATTGTTGGTAGCCTTCAGTTCATAAGTTTATTTTTTAAAAATAATTCTGTTGAAGCATGGATGAAAAGCAATGTCTGACTTACATTGATAAAATTTAATAGAATTTTTATTTATTATCACTTTAGTCAGATTCAAGTTATTTCTGTGAGCATTGTGAGTTTTTCTTTTATTAACAGAAGGGTACCAACAACTTTGTCCATGTCTGTATATCAGGGGGGCCCAAAGTTGGTTTTCGAGGGCTGCTGTCCCTCAGAATATCCAATGTATCCTGCTTTAACACACCTGACTCAAATGAAGCAGATCCAACAGCCTATCAATTTGAGTCAGGTGGTTTTGGAGCAGGGACATAAGGAAAACCTGCATGATTGTGGCCCTTGAGGACCGGAGCTGGGCACCCCTGCTTTATATGCTACCCCTGGAGTCGATATTTAGGAAGCATGATATTCCATTTCACTGCTTCGCTGATGATGTGCGGGTTTACTTGCCATTAAAGATCCATTCTAAGGAATCTCTTCATGAGGGATAAAAATGAAACTGAGTTTTTCCTGTTTGGTCACCCTGACTTGGTCCAGGTCCTTGAGAGCTCCCTTGGCCCACTAGCACCTTATATAGAACAGCAGGTTATGAATCTTGGTGTTATTATAGATGGGGCGATTCAATTAGACAAGCAGATCAGCTCAGTGGTCAAGCCTAGCTTCTTTCAGCTTTGGCTTCTAGCTGGCTTCCATTGAAGTGAGGAAAGAACACTGAGATAAAACATAACACTGTTGTAATGTCACACAGATGCACCCACAGTGCACATGCAGTCAATAAAACAATTAGCTATTGCTACTGTGCCATTGTTACATTTTAATATTAAAACTTAATAAAAAAAGGACCAATATAAGAGCAGCAAAATCAATCCTCGAGGGACAGGATTAATTTTACGATTTTAAGATATGAACATGTTGACCACTGGCTTTTAAATGTGCTATATAAATAAAGTTGACATTGACATTGATATCACAGTGGCAGACACCCAACAAAAACTCTCAGGTATGCAGAAGTGGACAGCACCTGGCCCGGATATGATCAATTCCTACTGGTTAAAGAAGCTGACTTTTCTCTACATGAGCGCCTAACAGCACAGATGAACAGACCCTAAATAGCTGCCCAAAGGGTGAACAGAACTGATTCTGAAGGATCCCCAGAAGGGAAAAGTCCTATCCAGCCATTGGCCAATAACCTCTCTTACCACAACATGAAAACTCAGGTGAGGCATCATAGGGCTAAGATAAGTGGGCACATTGACCAATACATGAAAAAGGCTTAGAAAAGTATTTGTAAAAACACCAGAGGGGCAAAGCACCAGCTGCTGGTTGATAAAATTGTTGCTGGAGACTGCAAAACTAGACAGACAAATCTGTGCACTGCCTGGATTAATTGGCAGAAACTCTATGAGTCAATGCAACATTCTTGGATCCTGGAATGGCTGAAGCTATACAAGATCAACAACACGCTAAGAGCCTACATTGCAAACTCAATGAGGCTGTGGCAGACCACCCTTGAGGCCAACTTCGAGCTAGATGCCCAAGTCTTCATTAGATCTGGCATTTACCAAGGAGATGCTCTGTCCGTGCTGCTTTTCTGCATAGGCCTGAATCTCCTCTGCCAATTAATTAACAAGTCTGGCTATGGATACTGACTGATACATCATACCGACTCATCGCCTTCTCTACATGGATGACATCAAGCTGTACTCTAAGAGTGAGCGAGACACTGACTCACCGATCCACACCACAAGGATCTACAGCAGGGACATCGGAATGTCATTTGGACTTGAGAAATCTGGCTTAATGCTAAAAAAAAAGGGGGAAGGTAGGCTATACAGAGGGCATTGTACTCCTAGAGGGCAGGATACTAGATGTTGAGGAGAGCTACAAGTACAGTACCTTGGCAGCAATATCAGCAACAAGAAAGGCAAATCCTGAGAAGTCAGCTCAATGGCAGCTATGCCTGCCAGTGATCAGATACCCTGCTGCGATAAAAAGCTGGTCAAAGGAAGAAGTTCAGACTACAGATGTTAAAACACGGAAGCTGTTTATCATGCATGGAGGGTTCCCCCCAAATGCAGTGTCCAGAGGCGCTAAGTGCAACGTGAGAGGTCGAGGACTAGTGAGCATCAGGGCCACTATCCAAGATTAAACATCCAAGTTCCATGAATACATCATGAAGATGGCCCCACGGGATGAAGCACTGAGTGAATGTCTCAGGCAGTGGAACCTGGAGGGTAATAAAATGGAAGAGCCATCATGGAGGACAAGCCCCTGCATGGGATGATGGATATGAACAAGTCCTACCAATAGCTAGAGACGGCAGGATTGAAGGACAGCACAGGAACAAGCCTTGAGTACCAGGGCAATTGAGACCCAGATGTAGCACACCAGGCAGGCCCCCAGGTGCACATATTTAAAACTGCACTTGTTTAAGTGACAGGCAACATCAAATTAATCTCCACCAACAAAACCAAAATGCATAGCGCATAATGCATTTTTTGACTTAGTAAGAGCAGTGACGTCAAGTGTATATGTTGTCAGGGCAATGCACAAGCAGTGTTCACAAAAATGTTTCAATGTGCGATTGTGTAATTTAATAGCATTCATGTGTGAGAATGATGACTCACGAGTGTGTGTTGAGCCAAACATTGTCAGAAGAAAAAGTGCAAAACCCCTTGAGTGTGGAAATGTCTCTTGGCTGACCACATGGGTCCAGAATTTTTCATAACCTGCCTGATGCAATGACTTTCGCAAGTCGTCTGAAGACTGAATGTCAATGACTTCCAGTTGTAAAACACCCTCATCCAATGATGCTATCAGCTCTTTTCCTTTCAAAGCAAAGTCTGCCTCAACATTCACACAGAAAGGGACCTTAACAAATCACATCATTTCACTGGAGATGCTAAAATCACCAAACCTGGTGGCAAAGTTGTTTTTCAATGAGCCAATAATGCCTGACATCACCTATGTGATTTGCAGGCCAGATTTCCTCAATGTGGAGAGTGGAGCATCTTCCCAGGACAAAGAGACCATTAGAGCGAAAGCCAATTTTTGATTGTCATTTGCCGTCCCCCCAAAATATATATCTAATAGAGGTATACTATAACTGCTTTTGTGCATGAGAAAATGTACAATTAGTCATAGGCATGCGCTATAGGAGACTATCCATATTTAATAATTACAGCACACTCTAAGGGCCGGTATAAAATTGCTCAGGGGCTGGACCAGGCCCGGGGGCCGCCAATTGAATAGCCCCGATCTGTACTATACTTATTCAGGGGCATGTCTACAGCAGTTCTGATAGGTGCCAGACAGAAGCACTGACCATGAAAAAAATTAAAAAAGTGAAGAAAAACTTGTAGCTAATGATGTATTTTATCAGCAGGTAATTACTTTGGGTGATACTGCTGTAAGACTTTCATCATTGCTGCACAAACACACGTCAATGATAAAAGGAAAAACATGTTTTTATCCAGATCATCAGTTTTATCAGAGTTTCTTCATCAATGTCGCTGTTTAACTTCAGTTGTCACATCTGGTGGTTTATTACAGAAATTATCACCATGGAGACGGTTGGTGAGATGATGATATATGAATTCTGCATTATGATCTAGAACATGGTAGAGATTATTTAGAAGAACATATAGAAGTTTACCTGAGAGAAGGTCAGTTAAAAGTAAATATTTGTAGCATTGGATTGTTCTGTGACAATAAAGATTGTAAACAACAGAAATGGGAAAATTTCTGGCATAGTTACTGTAATGGTAAGTTACAACCCAGTACAGTGGTAGGAAGGGCGTACCAAAAAAAATTTGAACTGTGGACAGATGTAAAACCTGGAGTTAACAGATTTTTTTGTATGGTGGTGGTGAATCACATGTTGGGGGTAACGAAGCAGCTTAAATCAAAAACCCAAAATAATAACTATCTTCTAAATTCAACTCAAAACAAGCCCAGTAAAAAGCAAAACCAAGAATATCAAAAAGGGTGAACAAAAAAATTGGCCAACTATTCTACTATATATTAACAAAAGGTGAAGCAGCTCCAATATCTAAAATTTAACCAAAAATACTATATACAACTACAAACCTAAACTAGCCCAACACATTCTACTTTTACCAATAAACTAACAAAATATAACTAAAGGAGAAGCCAAAAGGGCTTTAAATCTTACCAAAAAACAGAAAACAAGACTATCAGTCAGTAAACCAAAATCTAAACACAAAGCCAAATAGTTTTAACACAGTTGGAAGAAAACACTAATCCTACTAATCAAACACCACCAAATCCAACACAGTCAGACTCAAAGTTCACAAGCCAAGGGCAGACTCTCTGTCCAAAGAATCCACAGCTGCAGCCGGTTAATGTTTCTCCAGAGCGTGGCTGCAACGTTGATGATTGGCAAGGGAATTAACCAATCAGCTGGTACGAGGCAAAGGTGTGGTGGATGGAGCCAATCCTCAGCAGACAGGAAGCTAGGTGTTTTGAGCATAGCCAATCTTTCGGCATGTTTCGGCTGTCACCTGCAGCATTCTTCAGAAACTTCCACTGACGTGTTGTCAGCTGTTTTCTGTAGATGGGACTGTACCAGCAAACCTGTCAGGTCCAGTGGGACGCCCACACCTCACACCGCGTGGTGGTCTCTGGAATACGAAATCCCAGGCGTCATGTGTGTCGACATTCCTAGAAAATCCAAAAAATGGGCAAAGAAGTGGAGCTGAGAGGGGGACTGTGAAGGTGGGGTGGATGATTGACGTCCATCAAACTCTTAGCTGCTGGTAGCTAAGAGCTAACCGAGCTAACTCGATCTAACGGTAGCTAACCAGCTAACTAAGGTATCCGGGCTAAAGCTAAGGCGCGCTGTTAGCCGGCTAAAAACCGTGTTTGTGCTGCACTCTCCCTACTTACAGTGGAAATTGGATACATATCAATCAAAAGGACACACCCCTAATTATGCTGAATTTCAAGATTAAATAACATCCAAACGGATGGGTTAGAAAAAAATCACCCCCTCACAGTTGTCATGAAGGTAAACTTGACCTATTAATCCTAAAATGGTTTTTGTACCAGGCTTTAAACATGTTTATTTCTGCTGTGAAGTTGGTCTTTTTAACATGGGAGTCTATGGGGATTTGCTCTGTTTTGGAGCCCCTAGTGGATGAGGGGGGAACTGCAATTTTTTGCACTTCCACATAGGCTTCACATTCACCGTCTGAGGTTGCCATTTGGTATAAACATATGACAGCATTGGCATCATTAACATATTACCCCCTCTCTCAGCAGGTCTTAATATAAAAATTATATTGTGTATTAGTCTTTCCTTGCTGTCCTCTCCATCCCAACCACTTGAGTCAGATGACTGCCTTTCCTGAGCTGTCCAGTGTTGTTTTTGGCAGGCATCTTAGTTTTAGTCGACGAAAACTCAAAAAAGTTTTAGTCTAATTTTAGTATTAGTTTTAACAAACATTAGTTTTTAACAAATTTATTTAGGTCAATAATACATATTAAAAAGTGGAATCGAGGTTGACAGGCTATAACAAGTAATTGATAAAAGAAGTTAACCTTCATGCTTTTACATAATAACCAGATCCTTTACCAGACTGATGACTTTAGCCGAGACTTTCCCATCAACAGGGATGAAATGCTGCTGTGTTACTTAACTGCTGCTGGGCAGAAACTTTTATTCTGTATTTCACCTTTTTTCATGAATTGATGCCCGACTTCATCATACAAACATGTCACACAAGAAAACAGCAGATCTATAAATTCAACATATAACAACACATTGTGAGCTTGTTGTTTGGTTGTTTTCATCAATAATTAGAAAATTAAAAGGAATGTTTTAGACTTAGAAGGTTTCCAACCAACAGCAGATACTTTCTGATCTACTTAGGGTGATGCTTTGTACAAATAAAGTTCTAACTGTGGAATCAATTTCTCCTAAAAAGCAAAGAGCAACAACATCCTTACTTTGGTAACTGTGGCTTTATTTCTGAGAATTTTCTGAAGTGTAAAACTCCACCCTGAACACACACACACGTCCAAAATATGAGCAAAGGATGAAGAACACATGCTCAACGTGACCTGGTCTGCCAGTGGAATTATGATGGATTATAGTTAAAATATGTCCATATATCGTTTCATCACTTCAACCAAACCCCTTCATCCACGCTGCCGCCATGATTCATCTGTGTGTTATGGGATGTGTCTAACTGCTGTGTGTGTGGGTTAGCCAGCTCAGTGCGTGTGTGAGCGTGAATGAACGTGCACGCTGAGGGAAACGCGCATCGGGAGTGAAGAGAGCGGAGAAGTGGTGTAAAAAGTATGAACAAGGTCTTGTAACAAAGTCGTTTCTCAGCAAAACCGCTGCCTTCCTTTCCTTGTGTTTCACCCCTTTAACAAGTGTAGAGGAGGGAGTTCACCCCGAAGAGAAGGCTGCTTCAGCCCTGGAGAAGAAGGATCCCCCTGTGTAAATGGGAAACGTTCACATATGAATGAACTGCATGTCAGGTGATGGGCGTGGCCAAGGTGCAGCAGCATTGTTGATTGACAGATTTGCTCACAACAGGCAGAAATGTTGTTTTTTTTAATGTCGGACAATCAGCCCTTGAACATTTTCGTCTCGTCTCGTCAACGAAATCTCACAAACACTCTTAATGTTTTCGTCATCAGAGAGCCATTTTAGCTCGTCACCGTCTTGTTATCATCATGAAAAAAAAGGTTTGTCAACGAAATAAATTCGTCATCGTCATCGTTGACGAAAACACTGGCTCTGTTCGAGGTTTTCTCTTTCTTTTTAAAACTGAGTTTTTCCTTTGCACCTTCACCTCTTGCATGCGCAGGAAGTCGAGATTTGATGCAGTCTGTTGGTTTTCCGTAACTAGGCTATTATTTATTATGAACTGGCTTGAATTTATTTTTCTTTAAAGTGCCCTGAAATGACATTGTTTGAAGTGTTGTGTACAAATAAAGCTGAACTGAACTTATCTCTCTTCTCAGGATGACTGGCTCGAGCAACTGTTGAACCCCAGAATGCTTGTGATGCCAGTGGGCAGGGCATTCTCCTCCCACAACGTTGCACCTGTCACACTCACCTGCTCCTGGCTGTTCCTGCTCTTCTATGCTGCCTTCGGTCAGAAACCTGCAAAACTGCCCCTAATTAGTCGGAAACCCTTCATTGCCGCCTGGAATGCTCCATTTGACATGTGTACTATCAAGTACAACATCACGACCAATCTTGACCGCCTATTTCACATCCAAGGAAGCCCACGTGCTGATTGGACAGGCCAGAACGTCACCATTTTTTATGCCAACCGGCTAGGCAATTATCCCTACTACGCTCCGCACGGTAGCGCCATACATGGCGGGTTGCCTCAAAACTGTAGCCTGGACCAGCACCTGCTTAAAGCTTATCAGGACATCACTCACTTTATCCCAGCACAGGACTTCCGGGGCCTAGCTGTCATTGACTGGGAGTTCTGGCGGCCTCAGTGGAGTCGTAACTGGCACAAGAAGGACATCTACCGGCGGAAGTCCAAGGAGTTGACCATGAAGGCATATGTTAATGTAACTGCAGCTCAGGTGGAAGAGCTGGCTAGGCGGCGGTTTGAGAAAAGTGCCAAGATGTTCATGCAGCAGACAATCCAGTTAGGTACACGGCTTCGTCCCAATGCCCTTTGGGGTTTCTACCTCTATCCTGACTGTCACAACTACAACTTGCATGAGAAGAACTACACTGGTCTCTGCCCCTTGCATGAGAGGGTGAGAAATGATGAGCTAATATGGCTGTGGAACAGCAGCACAGCACTGTTTCCTTCTGTGGCGATCAGGAAAAGTCACACAGACAGCATCAGCAACCTTCAGTTCTCCCAGCACAGGATCAGAGAGTCGCTCCGTATTGCCTCACTGACCTCAAAGGAGTTTGACCTTCCCACCTACGTGTACCTCAGGCTGGGTTACCGAGAGGATGCCCTGGCCTTCCTGACCACAGTAAGATGACAGTGTTTTCTGTTTAGTATTAAGTACATTATTATGTTATCCTGTTTCTACTGTACAGACAAATTCCCCCACCTTTTTCTTAAACACTTTGTAAGTAATACCTAGGTCCTTGTTCGGGTCATTTACTCAGTTATTCCTTTGGGTAAATAATTTCAAAGGTCTGATGATTCCAGTCCAGGCTGCTGCATCATTTTATGCAGTTCAAGTTTATGCTCTCTGCTGCAGACTCCATGGTGATAATTGAAGGCATGTCCAGTTTAAGATGATTTGACTTACCTTGAAGGTGGGACCATTTTGCCCCTATTTCTCTTGTAGAAATGGGGGTAAAAATAAAATAATAATAAAATAAAATAAAATAAAATAAAAACTCAGGTTTCAAATCTATGCACTGAATTTTAATATTTTGCTCTTATTTTAATTATCCCTGTGATTTAATAATTGAATTTTCCTGATAACAGATCGGAGGATGTTCAATCTTTTCTTTATGTGAGCTCTTTTATTGACTTTGCTTTAAGTTAAAGGTTTTTTTAAAGGTGTTTTTCAGAGCGTTACCAAGTGCTCAATATTGGAAGATCCAGCTCTACATAAAATTCACTTAAATAATCTCTGCAAAACACATGCACCAAAACACATGCACCATACGCCGTGACCCATAGTCCTTAGTTTAAAATCTAAGTCATAAGAGTCGCTTTGACTAAGAAGCAAATACAAGTGTTGGTTTATTGTTAAAGTCCATACACCTGTAGAAGTAGTCGGAATTTTTCTTTGACCCTACATTAAAGGTTAAAGGAACACTTGTGTAATACTCGGTCTCTTTCCTCTCTGTAATGTTCTTTGTTGTTATTTTTACTCAACATCAAAGTAATGACATTTTCATAAATATGTTTATTAAGGACAGTAAAATATATTAATTTTTCCAACAGTCTGTTTACTCAATGTGAAAATGGTCACACTGTGAAATTTTCCACTTCTGCTATCTAGTAGAAATACATGGAAAATCAAATGCAGCAAATGTTCTGTTTTTGTTGTGAGCTGTTTTGGAAATAAACATCATAATTTCACTTTGAACATAACTTTAGTATCAAAATCACAGATTTGGAAAATTAATTGTCATGGTTACAAGTCTTTGTTTTGTGTTACTAATGGATGTGACTTGTTGGCTGTTTTTTTCCCACACAGAAAGACTTGATCCATACTATTGGAGAAAGTGCTGCTCTGGGAGCTGCAGGATTCGTCATCTGGGGGGATCTGAACCTGACCTCTTCTAAGGTGGGTTTTTTTTTTTTGCCCGCTGACTCCCTCTGTCATACCTGAAAACTAGCCACCTGACCAAAGCTGCAAAATATTTTGTGAGGGTGAAGTCCCCCACAGCTCAACATCACCTCATCAGCTACCTGTTCTGATGTAAATTAGTGCTATTAAGGAAAAAAGACATAGGGAGGCATAAAAAGGAAGGTGGGAGAAGGGATGTGTAGTTCCAGGGTAAAAAAAAGACCATGAGCCCCACGAAACGGGATGTCTCCGTCTATTATTTTGTTATAAACTATTCCGTCAGCCAAACACCACAAAGCTCAGTTACATTCTCACTCCACACCACCATCGTGCACATGCACACATGCACATGGTTAGGTTAACAAGCATGTACGCTTCATATATATATATATATATATATATATATATATATATATATGTATATATTTATATTTGTATTTATATATATATGAAGCGTACATGTATATGTGTGTGTGTGTGTGTGTGTATATATATATATATATATATATATACATATATATATATATACATGTATATACATACATGTTGAGTAGTTGTAGAGCTTAGTTGGCAGAGCAGTTGGCACGCTGGAGACCAAAGTTTGAATCCCATAGTATAATATTCACCCCATATTACATATTAACACCTTCTAGTTGGGTCCTTAGGCAAGATCTTACCTGCCTAACAACCTTATCACGAGTGCAATCAAACAGAGAGACTCATTGGCTCAGACATCGCCCAGTCAAACAAGGTCTATATCAGGTACTGAGGACCCAGGATATTATGGTGGGAATTGGGCTACTGAAGTAAAATAAAGATGCCACTAGACATGTGATGTGAACAAGGCACTGTTGGAATGCTGCTACTCCAGTAACCCTAGTGAGCAGGGCTACATGAAGAGAATGTGGAATATATGGATACTTCTAACCCCATATTCTACACTGACAATGAGACAACTCGTAGCTCAGTGTTCCAACAGCTTCAAACAGCAACTACTATCACAGTTAGAGACTGAAGAGATACAACATGCTAATGCTACAGCAAGGGGAACCAGGGCAATAGGTCAGAAGGGGGAGTTAACATCAACTCCCCCTCAGTGAGAATGAGAGAGCAACTGACCTGAAAGATAAGATCATGGCTAAGAAACCTATCAACCCCAACACCAACCAGCAGGAATGAGTGACGTACCACCAGAAAGTCTTCTAGCTGATGTGAATGCAACAATAAGAACAATCCCTACTGCGGCCATCACTGAAACCACTGAGTTGATGTACAGTACAGCAACAGTAGTCCTGGAAATGCCTGGCCAACATAACATCAATATGAAGGGCACGAAAGAGACACCATAGAGCAGGAGGTTGGAAGCTTAAAGCAACTCATAGGGAAGTTAGTCAATCATCAGATCTCCAGAACTGTACAACCACAAAAGGGGTATAGCCAGATGTCCATACCTGAAACTGCCAAACTGCAGCTCTGGAAACTGCCAAACAAAGACTCCAAGCATTGGCTGCATGACTGATGAGATACACAAGAGAAATAGAGACCATAAAACCAGCTGTTCTCCACTAACCCAGCTTAATTGTACTCCCAGTGGCAGGGTAATACCACACACGCTAACCCACCAAGGCTGGAGACTGAACAATACTGGAAAAACATATGGGAGAAGGAGCCATCACATAACTGTGAAGCACAGTGGTTAAAAGAGCCACAAGAACAGCTGCCACAGCCAAATATCTGCAACGAGTAAGACAAGTCCTGAGAAGTCAGCAAGAATGGCAAGAACAAGATCCAGGCAGTTAACAGCTATGCCATGCCAGTGATCAGATCCACCCCAAATCCAGTGTCCAAAGGCTATATACTAAACGCAAAGACAGAGGCCAAGGACTAGTGAGCATCAGGACCGCTATCCAAGATGAAACATCTAGGCTCCATGAATACATCACAAAGATGTCCCCAAGGGATAAAGGAACTCAGTGGTTGCCTCAGGCAATGCAACCTGGAGGAGAATGAAATGGAGCACCATCATGGAGGACACGCCCCTGCATGGGATGTAACACCGACAGAGAGCTGAAGTGGTGAATCTTAACAAGCCCTACCAATGGCTGGAGAGGGCAAGAATGAAGGACAGCACAGAGGCGCTAATCATGGCAGCACAGGAGCAAGCCTTGAGGACCAGGACAATTGAGGCTCAGATGTGCCACATCAGGCAGGACCCCAGGTTCAGGCTGTGCAAAGAGGCCCCTGAAATAATCCAGCACCTCACAGCCAGGCGCAAGATACTGGCAGGCAAAGAATAAATACTGGCTCCCGGTACACTCCAGAGTTTATTTTAAACTTTTAATCTTTGTTTTTAAAGCCATTCATGGACTTGCACCTTTTTATTTATGTGAACTGTTATTTGCACATAAACCCAGCAGAGCCCTGCGTTCTGCAGGCCAACACCTGCTGGAGGTCCCCAGGACCAATTGCAAGCAGTGGGGCGACCGTTCATTCGCTGTAGCCGGTCCCAGACTTTGGAACACTTTGCCACTTGAGTTGCGGACCATCACAGATCTGCCTTTGTTCAAAACTAAGCTAAAGACTTATTTGTTTAGACTTGCATTTGGTACTTAACTACATGGTGACTCTTGTCTTACACTAACTTACTCTGAAAATGTTTTATTTTTGTCTAAACTGTTATTGTTAACCTGTTTTTAGTTGTTTTTATTCTCTTATTATTGCACGTAGCTGTTGTAAATACAAATAAAGTTTGATTGTTCGGTCGGTCGGTCGGTCGGTGAAACCATATTAACTGCTACTCCAAATATAATGAAATAAATAAATATAATAAAATCAAGGAATTTGTTCAGCCTGGCAATAAATAAATTAATATTTTTGAAAATTGTGACAGGAAAGATACTAGTTGTTTTAATCTTTTCAGGAAATATTCCTGTTGAAAATGATCAATTACATAGTAAGATAATCTATTATGTTCTTCACTAGTACGTCTATATCATTACAATCAGCTGATCTTTTACTTTCACAATTTTTCACAATAAGTACATCTGTATAAACATCTGTCTATATTTTCTTTGGTCACCAGGTGGCAGCATTGTATAGTTACACAGCTGTATTGCTCAGTTGGCAGTTCAGCCTAAGACCGGAGTTAAAATCCCACAGGGGACATATATTAAAACCAGATCGTTGGGTCCTTGGGCAACACCTTTAAGGATAGCCTACTCTCAGAAGTAAGTCACTTTAAAGAAAAGCATCTGCTAAATGACTGTAATGTCTTGTTTGTAAGAAGGTGTACACAAAGTTGTCTTTTTTTTTTAAATAAATGCTTTATTCAAAGTTGACAAACAATGAGCAGATAATGAAAAGTGAACATCCATTCCAATTCAGTTGTACAATATGTATACGAAGAAAGGAAGAGAATGAAGAGGAAAAATAAAATAAATTGAAATATATACACAAAAAAGAACACATGGTGTGACAGACTTTATAATAATATTCTATGTAATGTAATGTAATAATAATATTTTATGAAAACAGTATTTGTGACGGTTTATTGGTTGAAAACCTCTGAATGAATATCAATCATTGACATTTCTTATTTGGTTTTAGAGATTTAAAGTAATAATCCACTTCAATCAAACCCAGGTTAAATAGGGGAGCTGAGTTTTGAAATTCACTTTTATGGATGTGGAATTTTCCTAATAAAATGTAAATTTTATTATCTTAATTTTCTTTGGATTTAAAATAAGTAACAATGTTTATTCCCTTCTATGTTGATTATGTATTTGGTTTTCACAATACATAGTTCTCAATTTTTTTCCTAAATGTACTGCAACCATAAAACAAATGAGTTACACTTCTGGTTTGAGTCTTTTTTTCAAGAAAGTCCTTATAACTGAGTAGCTGGCCATTGGACTTAAATAAATCTTTTTAATAAATTATGTTTTTTATTAATCAAATACTGTAAATAGAGTGATTTGTTTGAGATTATAGATTTATGTAAATAGAATAGAATAGAATAGAATAGAATAGAACTTTATTTGTCATTGCAACAAAAAGTGCAACCAAATCACTAAGTTTTCCAGTCAATGCAAAATATAATAATAAATAGAATAAAATGGAAATATTTGCAACAACATAAATAAGACAAAATACAATGGAACGGAAGGAGTGCTCTCCTGGACGCCTCCCTGGTGAGGTGTTCTGGGCACATCCCACCAGAAATCCAGGTGAGGTGTTTACTCCAAGAAGCTTGGTTAGAGCCAGCAACACAACGTAAAGTGGATTCCTGCTCCTGATTAAGGCGTTCCGTCTGCCCTTTAGTTTGTGGATGAAAACCAGAGAAAAGACTTACTGTGGCCCCCAGGGCCCTACTAAAAGCATGTCATACCTGAGTGGTAAACTGGGGGCCCCAGTCACTGACAATGTTTGAAGGGATTCCATGAAGTCTCAAAACCTGGCCCACAAGCAGCTGAGCAGTCTCCTGAGCAGAAGGGAGCTTAGTAGTGTTAATTTCGTTAATGAAAACTAAACGAAAATATTTTCGTCAATGCACATTTTTCACCAGACAAAAAGTAGACTAGATGAGTCTAAAACCCCCGTTAATAAACAATAACTGGGACTAAATCAGAATGCATGTTCGTGGACTAATAAAGACAAGACAAAAATGTAGTTCAATAAATAAAAACTGGGCTAAAATCTATGGACATTTTAGTTCAGGAATAAAGACGAGATTAAAATTATATTATTATAATTACGATTTTGTCAAATTCTTTCTCCTTCTCCTCGGCTCTTTTGTGACTCACACACACACACCCTTTCAAACCTGCAGCGGGCAGGTGAACAAACACACGGGACAGACAGGAGGTGGATTCACGGTGGATATGGACCAATTTTTGCTACAATGAAGTAGAGAAAAAAAAAACAAAACTTATGCTTAATTTTAGTGAAGGGAAGGAATGTGGTCTGGAAATGTAGCTGGAAAAAACACAACAAACATGAAGACACAGTTCTCCACAAAGACATCGTGGTATGTTAACAAAAAGTTTGGTGGTGGTTGTTTATAACGTTACATTTAACCAGCGGCTGTAATTTTCCAACAACAACGTTAAACCGACCGCAAGCTAATGTTGGCTAACTTACTAGCTTCGTAGCATGTAGCCATAGTGGCCACTTGTTGTCAGAATTGTGTGTGAAGTTTAATTTATGCGAACTTAGATACGTTATACTGATCGGGCAACTATGTTTTCAGTTGGATTGCAAGTTTAATGAAAGCAGACAGAAGTACGAGCTAATCTAGGAGCTGCAAGCAAACTATAGTTCACACAAAACACCTGGGCAGCTACACATGGATGCAAACTAAAAACTAAGACTCATCTAGATAAAATTAAATAATCTAGATAAAATAAAACAACTTTGACCTACATTTTCATACATTAAAACACCAAAATGTGGTGTAAAAGTAAGTGAAATTGTGTTTTGAATGTCTGGGGTCACCAGAGTTTTGTGATATCTAAATGGGGTTCCAAGTTAAAAACAGGTTGGGAACCACAGCTCCAGAAGTTTGTATCCCAATGTTGTTATTTGGTGACATAAAATGCTGGTCTGTTACCATCACAAGGACATTTGATCTGAATTGGCATCAATATTAATATAAATACATCCATGTAAACATAAAAACGCCTGTAATTCTGCATAAAATAGGATAGTTATGTTTTAAGTATGAGTTTTAAATGGATTGTTAAATGTAGGTTAACAATGTTAAACTTTATTTAACAATGTTCTACATACTACTGACAATGTAATATACTACTAACAATGTTCAATATTATCTGCTGACAAAAACAGTAAAAGGGTAAAATGATTGTCTTGACTAAAACTAGACTAAAATGTTGACAGTTTTTGTTGACTAAAACTGGACAAATAAAATTGTTGTCTTGGACTAAAATAAAGACTAAAATGCTCGACTAAAACTTGACTAAAGAAAACTAAATGTGATAAAAACAAATAAGCGCGATTAAAATTAGACCAAAACTGAGATTAAATTTAAAAACGGCTGATAAAATTAACACTCGAGCTTTGGAAGTGCTATAAAGTAGGAAGCCTTGGAAAAGCAGTCCACGATTGTTACAATAACTGACTCACCTTTTAAACGGGATAAACCCATCACAAAGTCCAAGGCGATGTGTGACCACGGTCAATGAGGTACGGGTGGAGGTTGTAATTTCCCAGCTGGAAGTTGGTGGGAGAATTTAGTTCTGTTGCACTCTGTACATGCCAGCATGAAAAACCGGATATCTGCCATCATAGTGAGCCACCAAAAAGTCCTCTGAAGGAAAGAGAGAATCCTGTTAACACCAGGATGGCAAGCAAGATGGGATGAGTGTCCCCATTGTAGCACCTGAGTTCTTACAGCCATCGGAACAAACGTGATCAGGAGGTCCCGTACCAGGGTCTGGTCCCAATGCCTGAGACTGCCATACCTTCTCTTCTATATCCCATGGAAGAGTTGCTATGACACAGTAGAGTCAGTCTCAGATGAATCTGTGACAGAAAACGGATGGGACAGAGGATCAGGCTTAATGTTGGGAGACCCAGTTCTTTAGGCAACTGTGAAGTCAAAACAACCAAATAACATAAACCATCGGGCCTGACAGGAATTCAGTCTTTTAGCACTTTGAATGTATGATCAGTTCTTGCTGTCGGTCCACACAGTAAATGGATACCTGGTTCCCTGCAGCCAATGACTCCATTCTCCCAGGGTGAGCTTAACTGCCAGCAGTTCACAGATGCCCACATCATAGTTGCGTTCTGCCTGTGATAACTGTCTGGAGAAAAAGACACATGGATGAAGTTTCTGGTCATATTCAAAACGTTGGGACAGCATGGCCTCAACCCCAATCTCAGATGCATCCTCCTCTACAATGAACTGAAGAGAGGCCTCCGGTTGGGTGAAGATGAGAGCAAAAACAAAATGAGACTTATTTTGTTTAAAGTTTATTAAAAGCCAAGAGCTTTGATAATACGAGAACTGGATAATTCAACAACAGGAATTTTAGACTTAGTCACAAAATCATGATAAATAAAGTTGGCCTCAGCCCCGGAATCAACCCGGGTCGCACCCGTCCCCAGGGGTGAGACGGTGCGACCCAGCTGCATGGGGGACTCCCCTAAGTCCGCAGACGGATCCTACAATGGGTTGGACCTCCTGACGGTACCAGGAGAGGGGCACATCAAAGGCAACCAGGATGGGGGAAATGAGAGAGACCTCCTTTCAGGTCTTCTCTCTCGCATCTGATTGTCGAGTCTGATGGGAAGAGAAATCAGGTCATTGAGATCGGCTGGAGCATCACCCAAAGCAAGTTAGTCCTTCACCGGGTCAGACCGTGCTCTTAAAAAACTCCTCATTCCAGCCAGAGTCTTCCTCTGATAGATTATCATAAATGTCTTTAATTCATTTATAATACTGATTTGTTTATTGTAATTTTTTAAAATTTCTCTTACTTTGAATTAAAAAATTCCCATTTCTGTGTGTGATTCATTTTGGTATCCCAACACAACTGTTCTGCTATTTTTTCACTATTTTACAAAACATACCATCATTTAATAAATCATTATTTATTTTCCAGGTAAAACAACGTAAATTTCTTCATTTTGTTTATTGCTTACTAAATGAATTGTAATCAATTTGTGGGCAAAATCATGAGAGGACTCTGAAACAATTGTAAACATGAAGATGATTTCAACCACAAGTCAATCCTGGATTGCAAGGATCTGTTTGCATTACTGCAGATGAACTGAAGTAAAAATATTTACATCGCCATACACCTATACTTAAAAGTTGTTCACAGAAAAATGTAGAGCTTTTAAATCTCGAATGTTGGATTGTTCTTATCGGTACTCTATAAGATCATCATATTGCTCCCTTGTATTTTAATTTAAGAGAATGGCTACACCTGCTGACTGTTGAGAGGCATGACAAAAACAACACTGATCACTCCACTGTGTTTTCCAAAATTTCACATCATTATTCCTCGAATGACTTCCTTGTAAAAGAATCAAGTCAGCATTTTTTCATCTAAAGAAAATAAAAATAAATTTTCTTTAGGTGTTGTCACGTATACCTCTAACATTATGGGATATTTTTAAAGAACTAAGCTGTAAGTGTGCCATGTAAGAAAAGGAAGGAAACAAAAAGGAAAAAATAAAGTGAACTGGATGTCTATTAACATAACTAGAAACTTGTAAAGTTCTAGGATATCAACACTTGAGGTAGATACTCTCAAAAGGGGAAACTAAATGTTGAGCACCATTAGTAAAATTCTTTAGACTCATTTTTCCTTTTTTTTTTTTTAAATAAATTAAGTGAGCCAGTTGCCCACACAAGCCAGTGGTTGTACCACTGTGGAAAGTTGGTTATTTGACTATTTGACTAACGTAAATTGCCCTAAATTACACATGAAGGAGTAATTATGTTATCACAATCTTTTTACACATGAACAGTAAGTGACGTATACCTTCTTAAGGTAAGAAAGGTTATTATTGGTTATAAACATGTTACCCGGTGAACCTGTATGTATTTCAAACATTATATTCAAAATAAACGAGTGTCACAGTGAACTTAAATTAGTTATGACTAATTTTAAATAGTAACACCATAAACCTGATATAGTATAAAGACCTTGTTAATATGAGGTTTCTTTCATAGTAAACCTGGGGTATTTAGATTACCTTACTGATCTGTTAGAGACCTTTTATGCGGTGTGTCTTAAGCCGTTAATGTTGGCTACCGGACCTGTCCATCTGCTCTTCTTTTCCTTCGTCACAGGCTTGTTTGACAGTTTGTTTCTGCATTGTTTCTCCGTGTAGGTGAGATGTTCTGCCAGCCTGAGTTTATTTTTCTTCATCACATCGGAGCTGAGAGAAGCCCTCCATACTTTGTGCCGGAAAGTGAGCATAGTGAATTGTATGATAATGGGCGTGAGCTGTTTTCATTTCTCGCTCGTCCAGCTCTGTGCACAGTATCTATAACAAATTAAAATCTTTTCTTTTCCTTTGTGATAATCGGGGTGATTATATTCATCACTTTTTGTTACTGTGCTCTGGAAGATTAAGCAGACGAATGTTCCACCGCCGGCTGTATCGCTCCATTTCCTCCTGTTTCTCCTCACGTGCATCATTTTGGTCATTCAGCTTCTTCTTGGTGTCATCTGTCACTTTATTCTGTATCTCAAGGCTTTTCATGTGTTCCTGCACTGCAATAATTTCCACTGTGGAAATGTTGTTCAAATTAGGAGAATCTGTCATTCAGCCCATAAAAGGCTTATAAGATGTTGGCATTAGAAAGCTTCCTCTTCCACCTCGTGAGTTCTGGTGCAGATCTTCTTTGGGTTGGGGCTGTTGAAAGAGGTTTGGGGAAGAGGTTTGCATAAGCTTGGAAGACAGTTATTTGTAGTTCATTTTAAAAAGCTTCTAAATAAGTAATTTTTCCTCTTACATCATTTACATAAACCTCATTCCAACTTTGTTGTTCCAGGTCTTTCTTTAATGCCTGCAAGGCCTTTTGTGATTGATCTCTCACAAGTCTTTCTTTTTTCACTCATGTTTTCACTCATTCTAGAATGCGCCGCTAGGTGGCAGCAGCAATTGTAGTAGCTCAACGCCGTGACGAAACAACAGAGTGTGTTCAGTGGGAGGCTTGTTCAAGTCCGATGCAAGACAGAGAGATACAGAAGATCCTTCCTTCCAGCAGCTATCAGGCTGAAGAACAAAGCCCTTAATTAATTAATGTGATTGTTTTACTAAAAAATTACTACTACTACAATATTGAATTTCCCTTTGGGATTAATAAAGTATTTTTCATTCATTCATTCATTTTATTGTAGTGATAACATTTCAAGACTATGAACACTGTTGAATGATCAAAATTTCGCAAAACCTAAATACTGCAATAAAAAAAAGGTAATGGAAACATCTACATTTGGAAAAACCTCTCACATATCGCTAAAAAGTTATCATTCACACATTATAGTAACACCTCTCACACACTATACTGAAATTTCCTCTCATATACTATACTGAAATGCTCTTATACACTATACATGATTTCAGTAGGATATATGAGAGGTTTCACCATAGTGTGTGAATGGTTTCAGTATAATTTCACGTGTCTGTGAGCAGGTAATTCTGAATAATGCCTCAAACAGCCCCTCATAGAAAACGTTTTACAAATAATTAAAGAACATAATTTAACTGCCATTGAGGCAACCACTACAATCAAACGATTCCTGTAACTGTCAATGAGACTTCTGCACCTCTCAGCAGGTATTTTGATCCACTCCTCATAAGCAAACCAGTTGTCTCAGGTTTGAAGGAGCCTTTTCCAGACGCCATGTTTCAGCTCCTTCCAAAGATGCTCAATAGGATTTATGTCAGGACTCATAGAAGCCACTTTAGAATAGTCCATGTTTTCCTCTTAGCCATTCTTGGTGTTTTTAGCTGTGTTTTGGGTCTTTGTCATGTTGTAAGACCCATGACCTGTGACTGAGACCAAGCTTTCTGACACTGGCCAGCACACACACACACACACACACACAGACAGACAGACAGACAGACAGACAGACAGACAGACAGACAGACAGATAGATAGACAGATAGATAGATGACCTGGCTTCATAAGTTTCTGTTTTTTTACAGCTTGCTATTTTAGCAAGTTAAAATATTTCTATATATGTTAAATGAAGCTATTAAAATATACATCATGTCATAACGATTGTTGGGTTGTTTCTACAGCATAACTGTTCTATGGTGAAGTCTTTCCTGAACCACCGCCTGGGTCAGTACATCATCAATGTGACACGGGCTGCTGAAATCTGCAGTGACTTCCTGTGCCAGGGCAATGGCCGCTGCATTCGCCGTGACCCCCGTGCCCGCCATTACCTCCACCTGAGCGCTGACAGCTACCAAATTAATCCTTCTGGAGATGGAGACTTTGTTGTTACTGGATGGCCCTTGCAGTACGAACTACAACTGCTGACTCAGAGGTTTCGCTGCCATTGCTATGAAGGTCATGAGGGAGACAGTTGTGACAGCATCAACAAAGTGAGAGAGGACGACAAACTGTGGAGGACAAATGAGGAAGATGAACGGGAAAGAAGAAGGACAGAGTGGGAAGATGAGCAGAGTGGACAATATGAAAGTAGGGAGAGTGCTGCAATGTCAACCAGCTGCAGTCACCATATGATCCTATTTATGATCATGTTGGACTTTTTATTTGTAAAGGTGGTTGTATAACGACAAGAAAGGCCAAATTAAATGTGGTTGTGTACAGATGTTACTTTCCAATTAATTTTCACTATAATATTTTATCCGAGGCTCTGTGTTGCCATTAGTGTGACTTTATGCTAAGAGTTAATCATAAGCATGCTCATCAGGATGTGTGAAAAATAACCATTCAGTTATCAAAAAAGATCATTTACTGTTCAAGAGGTTAGATAAGATGCTCAAAGTCAAGACAAATTATTTAAACTCATAAATAATCAAACCCCAATTTTAAAGAAACCCCACGGAGATTTATTTAGGATCAGAAGTAGGCAAATTTATTCTATTTAAGAGAAGAAAGAAAGAAAATGTCTCTTTGTATCTGGTATGGTCTGACCTCGCCCTGAACTCAGGACAAATATTTCCTCAAAATGATTTCTTCTCAGAAATTTGAACAAATTTATTTTACCTCTGATCTCAATTCTGTGGAGAAGCTGAAACCAACCAGCTCTTAAAAAACACAATCTATCGTCATAGGACGGGGCGAATTCAAACTGCACAATGTTAAATGATAAATCTTAAGCAATAACAAAACTGTTTAGCACCAAACATGGCCTCAGAATGACGTATCATTGATTTAAAAATTTTATAAAGCAGTAACTGAACTAGCAAGTGTTGATTAGTTAATCACCCAGATGTTTCCCTGCTAGACTTTGTGCTAAGCTAAGCGAACTGAAGTAATGCAAAAAATGTCCTTTGTTCAATTTCTGATCAAGAACACAAATGAGTCCCCAAACTGTTAATTCAGTATTCACCGCTGAATAAAGGAGAAACCTTTAACATGAACTCTGGCCAGTATGAAATGTTTCACACGCCACTACTACACACTATTTTTTCCCTTTTCCCTACTGTGTTAAACATAACACAGTAGTGAAAGGAAAAACATTTAAGTACTTAAGTAATCCACATAACAACATAAATATAGTATATTTAAATTGACTGTGATGCATTTCAAGCAGGTGAACTTCGTTCGGCACAGTCTGCAATGCCTTATTGCAGCTCTTCCAGGTATGTTAAACTTGTCCCCAGTAGCCTGGTCAGAATGTCCTTGAATGAGAAAAAATTAAATTGAAAGTGCAGTCCTTGAAGTGCACGAGTAAATAATAATAATAAATAAATAAATAAAACTTCCATGTAAAACATTATATTCACACCATTCAATAAACCCATTAAACACAAATTATTTCTATGTTCTGAGTTCAGTACACAGGTGTATAGAAACTGTTCCTGAGTCTGTTTTTATATTTTTAATGCTCTGTAATGTCTGCCTGTTGTCCAGGATGGAAAGGATCTCCGATGATGGAAGAAACTGTTCAATACATTTTAAGAGCGTCACAATTAATAATGACGGAGTTTGATACAACAGTTATCCATCATCGCTGCAGAAAAGTGGATCCAAAGAACTACATTAAGGCTTAAATATGACAGATTTGAGAAAAATAAGGTGCATGTTCCAGTTTAGTGTAATGCTGTTCACTGAAAACAAGCACATTTTACCACATGAAGGTAAAAAATCTAAAACATTTTATGATTTTTGGTTGTGCTTTTAAAGACATACTTATAGATGTTATTATACTTTTAATGCCATGGAACATAAATGTTTAAATGAGGCGCAGTTCTTTTTACTGGACATTTTATATGAATTATTTTTTGTTGATTACATGATATACTTGAAGTAAGTTTGCCAGGAAACATTTTATTTGTGCCTTTTGTGATGAAAGTATGAATGTATGCATGTTAGTTCAACCAATTTCTACATATCTCACATTTGAATGTTTTAAAGGTCCCATATTATACACTTTATTCCCAATCTGAGACCATTCATTAATATCTAAATGAAATATTTCCGCCATGGTATGGACAAATCGACCCTCAGTTTGAGTGCAGCGGCTTCTCTTCACCTCCCTCTTTTTAGCAGCTTCAGAAATGTGCCGTTTATGGTGGGCGGAACCCTGGTGGAGCAGCTCAGCTGTTGGCTCCGCCCATCGCATCGCCCGTCATGAGGTGATTGACAGGTTAGGCCTTAGCGGTTACTAGACGCTGATTACAGCGTAGTGAAGGATAAACAAACGCCGGAACACCGGAACCCATTCCTGAAGCCCTCATTCCCGACCCAAACCGAAACGCACGGACAACACAGCCAGCTACGCTCACCAATCTGATGCACAATGGCACCGGATACAAACAGTAGAAACAGTGACTTGGCTACATTTACAACAGTGCTAATATATTTTCAAGCTATCAGACTAATAAGGCCGAAACGATAAAATAACTGCCAGCTCTTACCTGCCAGCTGTGTCACGGACAGTTGGTATTGAACCTGGCTTCAGCTTCAAACGGTTGGCGAAGCCTGCTTTCCATGCCCCCATGTTGTGGAAACAGTCCTCTTTGAAATGCTGGCCACAGACATGCAAAACCTTTGGAAGTTTTCCGGGTACATTTCCTCCAAAAATAAAATTAATCCACTCAGTCCTCGTGGGTTCAGTGGATGGAAGTAAAAAAACGTTTTCGTGTTCATTTATGCAGCCACAAACAGAACAGTGCTTCTGTCGCTTAGCCATGTCCGCTAACGAGGGTTGCCGAAAAGGATAAACACTGGGCGCTAGGTGATTTTTAGAGGGCGGGCTTTGAGAGCCGGTAAGCGGGTCCATCGCTCTGTGGGGAGTGGTTATTGTCCCTTATGACGTCTTAACGTACACGCTTTCAAACTCGCTCACTTCAGCGTTTACTTCCCTAGAGGTGGAGCAGGGGGGAGAGAGAGCGCCTGAAAGAGTTTCACACTTACGGGTCTCCTACACATGCGGGGGGACCAGTATGACTGTTCCAAAACCATTAAAAAGTGAATTTTGCATAATATGGGACCTTTAATGTTTATTACCCAGAAAATATCTTAGTATGAAATAAATATTCAGGTTATTTATTTGTTTATTTATTTAGTTATTTGTTTATTTTGGTCTGAGCACGGAAGGCAGTGTGAGGGATGTTGAAACCCTAGTGTTTATTCTTCTTCTCACAAATTAATTGCTCTTTGTGTAATTTTGCCTGAACAGGCCTCCAATCAGCAGCTCCTATTTTTGAAGCCACTGCATCTCATCAGTCTTAATGAAATTTGAATATTCTACATACTGCGGTGAACCAAAAAGCATCTAGCAAAAGCTTAAACCCAACAGGAACAGGAGATTGGGATTTCGGGTCAAATCATTTTGGTGTTTTACTCAAATTGAAACGAACGGCTCATCGAGATTTTATTGTACTGCCACTAAAATTGCTCAGTATGTTCAGAAGGTATGAGTGATTAAAAGTAATTGAAAACTTTCTCAAAGGAGTTAGTGTATAGCCGGGCGGGGCCTCAAAGTTTGATGTCTCGCCATGGAAAATGAAATTTTCACACTCACTCATAAAACAAGATACCTGCACCGAATTTCACAGGTACGATGTCAGTCCCATCCTGGACACATCTACATGTCAACAATTGGATTACAAAATGGTTTTTCATACTCCAGGCTCATGCTTCTAAATGAGTAACCCCATAAACTTGATAGTGCTTCACAATATGTCAAACCCTTTTGTGATACCAAAATAAAAAAAAAACTCAAGTTCCTTGGCCAAATGTAACCATGGTGAATACTTGTCCGATGCCAGGAAACAGGAAGTCCTTGTAACTGACCCATTGTACCGTTGATCCTCACCAAACCCGGCAGGGGGGATAGCAGTCAGGCCTGGAACTGAATCAAATTTACATAAGCTGGAAAAGTTGTAATATGGCTCCACAGTGTCCCCTACAAACATTTAATTGATCATCCCCACCCATTACATTGACCGACATGGATGAAACTCAGCACATAGATGGAACATCCCAGGATATACAAAAAAGCCTCTTCAACCTATAGGTAAATTAAACAGAAAATCAGCCATCTAGAAAAAAAGTATAATTTTCAGGGTCATTTTTGCCCTGTTCTTTGCATTGCACTTTAACAAACTCCTCCTACAGATGACAGTTAGATCAAGTATTTATAAAAGTCAAGAAACAAATTAACGCTGCGATGTCATAGAGATTAAAGACATTATAAATGTCAAGAAACAACATAAACCCACCATGAATTAGAGACCAAAAGATTAACTGACTACAAGAAATAACATAAAGCCACCATGACAAAAGGATCAATTGCTTCATAAATGTCAAGGAACCACATAAAGCCACCATGACAAAGGGATGTACTAAAGCACTATCTCTTCCTTCTTGGAAATTATGAACGGGCAGAAGCTTCAGAAATGTTCCTAGACAGACATCTTTCAAACTGAAGAGTTGTTGACTTCCAATTAATTTTATCTCAAAATAAATACCCATTGGGCCCAATGTTTTGTTAATTCAATTTTCCTCCTACAAGCCATACATGTGAACAAGGACAGCCACCTTGCTTGTTGTTAAACTGTTCATTGAATATTTTCACAGGTGTACACCTGTTTCTAATATTTCCTTCATATCTTATCAAATTAAAGAGAAATCAATGGGAAGTTCACAACAATATCTGTGTTCATCTGAGGTTTTCTCACTTTACAACTTGGTGAGGACCAGATGATGTTTCCACACATAAAACTTTGGAATTGTTTATTTTTTCATTTGACTGCATGCTCTTAAGCATTAGCTTGCTTGTTTTTAGTTTTTTTCTCTGCCTTCTTCCCCAGTGATGTCACCTTGAACCATCAAAGGTAGTTTAGTTGATCAGCTTAATCTTTCTTTTTAATTGCATTTATAAAATATTTCCACAACCACATTTTTTCTATAGTTTTTTTGGATTCTTTTTTTTTTTTCTCTCTCAAAGGGTTCATGGGAAAGCCCGGTGTTTGGAGTGCATCTAAGCCTCACTAGTGGTGCTTCAAGGTGGCAGGGAGTGAAATTTTATGTAAAAAATAAATCACATAGATGCACTGAAACGAAGACTAAAAAAGGCAAGCACTGACCTTTACTGTGAAATGGAATAGGCCATTTGTTTGTGACATAAATATTGCTGTTCTGGATGGGATTTTTAAAGTAAAATGTTTTTAAATCTTGTTAAGTCTACAGTTAAGTTGTGTATACAAGTACATTTACAGACTGTTTACATTTATTCGTGTATACATACTATTTTATTTTCTTATATCTGCATTTGTTTATGTATGCAGATGAGCATGTAGATTTGTATCCATATGTTTCCACAACATTCAAATGCTGGAATTTGTGCACTTTATGCAATAAAATGGTTCACATACAAGGAAATCATACAGGTGGTGTTGTTCCTGCACCTCCTACGGTGCCCATTCAGTCAGCTAAATGTGTCATGGGGTGGTTGGCTGAGCTGGGAATTTTTGAAATGGAATCTTTCAGATTGATTGCTTTCAGCTGCAGGTTGAGTATGGACAGGATTCCCCAAGTTTGGATCTTTTCTCATACACCTGACTTGCATGTGGTAATCAGGAGGCGGTGTTTATCAAGCTGCAGGCTGCAGCATTTTGTTGCCACATCGCCTTTTCTCCTGCTCTGCCTGAAACTGCTCCTGGACATCTGCTGTCGGCCAGACTTTGTTGCCTTGGCACTCTCTGTCCTGCCTGCCATTTCTGCCCACACCAGTCTACGCCTGCTTCTGCCTGTCTTCACCTGTCTTCACCTGCCCTGACTGCCACCACTTCCAGGACAGATTCTATTTGCTTTGTTCTGTTCTGACTGTTGTGGCTCTTTTCTTTGGCTTTATTAACTTTGACACTCCTTCTCAACAGAATCAAACACGCAGTGAAGACGTTCACCCTGCCAGCTGGGTTAATTAAAATTTTCCTTTTTTGCATTAACAGTGGTTAGTGTCTGCTCCTTGGGTCAGCCATTCACAGACGTTTCCCCCTGTACCCAGTACATCTCCTGGCAGGGGGCAGCGGCTGAAAAGGGAACTTCCCTCTGGAGTGAGCCTCTGGTGGCATTAGGCACCCCCGCTCACTGGGAGGTCCCCCAAGGCAAGACAGGCCAGGATCAGCCGTTCCCCACGACCGGGTCATACAGCAACCGCAGCCAATGAGCAGCCACCGACCCCAGAAGGCACCCACCACCCACATGCCTGCCCAGGTCCCCCCACATGCGCACGTGTTCCCTACCCACCCCACATACACACCTATGTCCTTGCACACACACACCCCCAAAACACACACAGTATAAACATACACACAACCTTCCAATCCCACTCCCCAGCTCCCCCCACCATGCCTGGTGGGACACGTCCCTGGCTGACCAGAGGATGGCGAGCCCCAAATCGCCAAAGCCCCCTCATCAGCGCAGCCATCATGGGTCCCAAACCCCGGGGCAACCACCTCCCTCTGCCCACGCCCAGTGGCGCCCCAGGGAACAGGGGTGTGAGAGGTCCACCCAGCCCACCCCAGAATAACCTGGCCACCCGGCCCAGGGCCGACACCCACAGAAACCAGGTACCACCAGTGGCCTCAACCCCTGTCACAAGGCAACCCCAACTGCTGGCCCCCAGAAGACTGGACCCAGAGCTGCCCCCACCGCAGAGCCGCCCGGCCCCGCACCACGGGAAACTACCAAGAACTGGCAACCACCAGTCACTCCTGGCCATTTTCCAACCCCCAAAATGACGAGGTCACAGTCCTCCACCTACACTAAGTGATGGAATTAAGCACAGGGGACCAGAGGGAATGAGACTTAGCTAACTGGTCGTTTGAGGAGGCGACATTGTCTCACTACTGATGTGGTCTAGTAAGAGGTTCCTAAACTTCTCAATACACAGATTATTTTTGGTTTTTCCAGTTCACAAGGATAGTTTTCTTTGCGATGCATAATGCTGTGCGTATCATGTGTGCAGAGTTAATTGCCATATTAATGTCACCCAAGTGACATAGTAGACATAGTGCGGGGATTGTAGGAATATTACATTTAAACCATGTTGACATGTCCACACATACCTGAAGCCAGAACCTGCGGACAGGTGTGCAGGACCACAAGGCATGGAGATAGTTGTCAGGTGTGTTTTCATTGCAGTGTGTGCAGATGTTTGATTGTGACAGACCCATCCTGAACATCCTTTGTCCTGTATAATGAGTTCTATGCAGAATTTTGAATTGTATTAGTTGCATATTTGAATTCTTAGTCATTTTAAAGGTGTTTAAACATATTTGTGACCATTTATCTTTATTAAAGTTACTGGATAAGTCACCCTCCCATTTTGAAGTTGGAAGACAGATTGAGTCTTCTAGTTTAGATAATAGTCTATATGTTTTTGATAATAGCTTTGGGGCATTGAGATTCATGAATTCTGCCACCCTAATAGGTAGCTCTAAGTTTAATTGATTAATGGTATATTTTTTACATATTTAAGCTGGTGGTACTCTAAAAATTTTGTGCTGTTGATTCTATATTGTAAAGTGAGAATACTAAATGACAAGAAGTTTCCATTTTTCTGTTACATTAATTACATTATATTTTAAACAAAAAATCAGATGTCATGCACTCTTCCAGACTCCTTGACTTATAAAGAAAACTCCCATTGTTCACATTAAACATCCTATATAAATCTTCCATAAAAATGAACTCAGCTGTGAGCCTTGTGGTAGTTGGTGATTAAACAAAATGAACATGTCCCCAACAGGATGGACAAACCTGACAGAATAGGATCAGTTTTTTTATTTAGGTTGATATTTGGTGTCCCAGGGTCATTAAACATTTTTACAAGCTAAAATCAGGCCATTGGTTAGAAATGTGTGTCCCCATTTATAATCTCCTGTTCACTGGTTAAATTACATCCTCATGTTGCTCAAAACAAAAAAGGTGTGTGTGTGTGTGTGTGTGTGTGAGTGTGTGTGTGTGTGTGTGTGTGTGTGTATGTGTGTGATGAAAACTTCTGCTTTTACTATCAATCTCTTGAGACCAGGCGTTACTCGAACACCAATCAGATAAGGATACATCAGAGTGAAGAAATGTTTCGGTCAAAAGATGAAACAGCAAAAGAAAAAGAAAAAAATAACAGGTTGTTGCGAAGTTTAGACACAGTGAGCGGATCTTCACTGCTAACTGAAGAGAACAGCAACGAGCAGGTACAACTTGCTATCATGTTTTTTTGTTTTGCTTTTTTTAAAGATGCAATATGACACATGTTATAATGTAGAATGATAGTAGTATAGGTCTATGAAATACTCATAAAAGAAGAAGAAGAAAAAAAAAATAACCAAAATTTCTGGTGTTGTTGGATGACAGTGGTGACCATGCTAAACATGGTCTCTTAGAAAAATAAGAGAATATGTTCAGATTTCTTAAATCCATTAAATTATATGTTTGTAAAAAAGAAGAAAAAATAACTACAGCAAAACAATATATTTAATCCCAAACTATACCTTTTCAATAACCAGGAAGAGAGCATGTAAACATAGCAGTTAATTTCATGTGAAAAAAGTAGGGCTGTCAAATCATTTAAATTTTTAATCAACCACAGCTTTCAGTTCATTTATCATGATTAATCACAGTATGCAACTATGCCTTAAGTTTGCCTGTTTTTACTGTGTTGTATCACCAGAACGAGCCGATGCTACAAATATTTACTGTTAACTGACCTTCCCTTGGGTAAACGTCACAGGTCCAAGGGTCAGTAAATGCAGCATGTAATGTACTTGTTGTTGTTCTCTACTATGTTCTAGATCATGATTCAGAATTCATATATCATCATCATTTACCAACTATCTCCATGGTGAAAATTTAAATGCTGAAGTGTCCTTGGGAAAGACACTGAACGTCATGTCTGATGTGTCTATCGGGGTATGAATGTGTGTATGAATGTGTGTGTGAATGGGTGAATGTAGCATGTCGTATTAAGCACTTTAAGTATTTAAGCTGACTGGAGAAGCACTATATAAGTACCATTAAATTGTGCTGCACTTGCCATGAAAATGGATATAAAATTTAGAAGTGTTTCACAATTTCAATAATGAACACAAGGAAAGTGTTATAATATAAACAAGCAGCAAAAGCACATGACTGGAGAGATGCTTGGTTTGCTGACACAGTATCATGTACAGTTTTATTTATGCTTTACTTGTTCACTTATTCTAATGGCAAACAGGCTTAGGACACATGATGCAAACTTCCATGAATGTTCAGCAGCAGTACCAGAGCATTAATGTGACTACATCCATTTGTCTCTTAGATTTGTGTCACACCTTTTGTCCTAAGGCACTGATGGAAAAATCTTGTATTGACTGTATTGATGAGATAGTGACCATCTGTGAGAGACACAGCCAGTCTTTAATGATTGTGATCAGAGCTGTTTTTACAGGACAGTTTTCTTTAGTGCCCCTAGGAAGTGAATACGTTGTAAAACACATCAAAGGACTTCATCACCCGCCTGCTGTGGTTGGTCAATGTGAAACCTGACTATGGAGTCCTTCACCAGTGGACATGACAACTCTTCTCAAAGGGAATGGACTCTATAAGAATGTGTCCTGAGACTGGGCTCTAACATTATCGGCTGGCCTGTGTTTAACTTGTCTTCTGGTTGTGTTTGCACTCCTGTGATCGCAGTAAACAGCTGTGTCTTCTCATCGATCTGAGTGTCTGTCGTTCTTTGAAAGAATTTTCCTAACAGGCAAATAAAATAAAATAATAATAATAATAATAATAATAATAATAATAATATAGTATTATTACATGATTACATAATTCAGATTTCATGGTCATTATAATTAGATGTGGTGCTCAACACTGATTAAATTTAAGTCATTAAATGCATTGTTTAGAAAAAAAAAACAAAAGTGAAAAATATGCAGAATAGTTTTTTTAAAGGTGGGATTATCGTAGCCTGGGAATGTAAAAAAAGTTGCATTAATGCCAATTCTGATTGGTTTTATTATTTTTGTGTTTTTTCTGTAATGTGAATTTATATAATAAATGTCACACCTGTTGTAAGACACAAATGCTTCAGTATAAAATGCCATAGAAACATAACATTATTCCAATTCTAATGTTTTTCATGGATACTTCATAACTTGCTCAAAATGTGCTCAAAATGAATAAGAAGTATTTATTGTGTTTCTAAAATTTAACCCCTTAAAGTAAGACTAATCTTTATTTCTTCATCCAGAGCCATCACGATGGCCTCACTCTTCCTGTCTTGTGTCATCTTCTGTATTATTGGCTCAATGACCTCCATCCTTGCATTACCACCAACGGAGCCACCACTGATACATGACCATCCATTTGTTGCTATATGGAATGCTCCCACAAACCGATGCCAACGACTTCAAATCCCACTGGACACTGCCGCCTTCCAGGCAGTGACTACACCTGCAGCTGTGCCAGGTCAGTTTCTTACCATCTTTTATGAAGGCAAGCTGGGGCATTACCCCAAAGTTGGCATCGACAGGCAGAAAATCTATGAAGGTGGTGTCCCTCAAAATGGCAACCTGCCAGAGCATCTTGCCAAAGCCCAAAATCAAATAGATCACTCCATCTCACAAGATTCGTCTCCTGGGCTTGCTGTCATTGACTGGGAGTCCTGGCGACCCCTGTGGGACCAGAACTGGGGATCAAAGCGTATTTATCAGAAGTTGTCCATTATTCATGCTCTACAGATGGCTCCATTTCTGTCATCAAAGCAAATTTCTAAACTAGCAAAGGACCAATTTCAGCTGAATGGGCGACGCTTAATGGAGAAGACGATCAGCCTTGGCATCAGAGAGCGTCCGAGCCGCCGCTGGGGGTTCTACCTGTTTCCTGACTGCTTTAACTATGGATGGGATAAGCCAGACTACACAGGGAAGTGCTCCTTAAAGACCCAGAAGCAGAACAACGAGATGCTGTGGCTATGGGAACGAAGTACCGCCCTCTTTCCATCTGTTTACCTCCACCTGAGCCTGAGGAACTCACCCCGCGCTGCACTCTTTGTTCGCAATCGTGTCCAGGAGGCTCTGAGGGTGGCAGCACTGCCGAAGCGTCCCTATACAGTTCCGATCTTTGTCTATACCAGGGTGCTGTACCGGGATCAAACTGAAATGTTTGAGAGCCAGGTGAGTTTTCTTTTTCTTACAATTTAATTAACTTAGTGCCCACTCACCTGCAAATTCATGTTTAAGTGGGCTTAGTTTGAACAAGAAGTAAGATGTTTCCTGGTTTGAACTTTAGTTAGGACAGTGTTTCTCAGTCCAGGTCCTCAGGACCCCCTGCCCTGCATGTTTTAGAAGGAACCCTACTTTAGCCCACCTGAATTAAATGAATGGCTCGTTACCAGACTGCAAAGAACTTGATGAGGAAGTTCATAAATTTGAAAGGTGTGGTGGAGTAGGAACACATCTAAGACATGCAGGGCAGGGGGTCCTGAGGACCTGGATTGAGAAACACTGTGTAAGGCCTTCCTGTGTTGAGTTGACATGTTTTGTCCAAACACACATCGGCTTTCTCTATGCTTCCTAAATTGATCAGTGTCTATAAAACTGGAGTGAGTATGAATGGTGATTTTTCTTCCTGGGCTACAGTCCTGCCTAGGGTGGGCCCTGCTTCTCGCATTGTTGGGGATAACCCCCCTTCTTTGTGGGTTTAGATAATTAATGGATGGATGATAGAGTAAGCTTAAATGATTCTTTGTCTAGTATAGCTCTTTGATTGACTAGTGATCTGTCCCGGTTGTACCCCACCTATTGTCCCGGTTGTACCTGGGATACATTCCTGTCCACCAACTACCCTCAACTGGAGTGAGTATTGAAAATTAATTGACTGACAAGGGGAATTAGTCTGCTGAATATCAAGATTATTGTTACTTTCCAAAGCAGCAAGATTTTCATGAGATTACGAGTATGTCCATCTTGAAGGGCTACAAGCTATTTATTTGAAGTTTAAAGGTAAAGATTCACTGCAGAACTTAGCCCTCTATCAACACCTAATTCAGCATCCATCTTACATCCTCCCTGCACTGTGAGATCTCTCCAGCCAGTAAAAGACTCTTGCCTTATCTCTTGCTTTGTCCTTTTCTTTCTTTCTTTTTCTGTCCTTCTCAGATAATGGCCTTTTGTGTTTCTTTGCTCATTAAGCTCCAGTGCACATTCAAAACGGCTGGTGTGTTAACAGCTGCTTGCTAGCATGTGACATGGTGTGAAAAGCAAAACTCGAAGGTCATGTCCACGGAGACAAAGTTGTATTATGTGGTTTCTCAGCTCTGGAAATGCACATAATAAATGTCAAAGTACCGTTAAACGAGTCTGGAACAGAGTTTAAGGTCGGAAAGTTATGTAATGCATCTTAAGAAGTTCTGACATTTCAGTAGTCACTATCTTACACTGGTAAGTACGAATTGAATTTAACTTTGGTGACAATATTCCATGATGGCCTCTATTTATTAAATAGGTGTTAAGCAGCATACATTACAGGTTAAAGCTCATTCATGACTAATGTGGGTTGAAATGTAAAGAATAAATTTAAGCAAATATTTATTAAGATGTTGACTATGGTACTGTGGAAAATGGCTTTAACCAGTAAAGTCTGAAACAAGCACACGTATGTATTTGCTAACTGGTTCTGTGTTCTTTTGCTGTTTCAGGCTGATCTTATCAGCACAGTTGGAGAGTCTGCGGCTCTGGGAGCCTCTGGGATTGTAATGTGGGGAGGCATCAAAGACTACAATAGCAAGGTAACCACATCACTCTGATTTTTAGTAGCTGTAGTGGTCTGATCTGCGTCATTAGAGGGTAATGTCATTTTCACAGAATTCACAGAAAATTTTAATTATTTTAAAGCCTGAAAACAGGAAGACAAATGACAAGGCATTAATCAGCAAACAATTTGCCTGCCTTTAGTTCCTCTCTGAAGATGAACTGACTGACTGACTGAGTGACTTAGGTGTTTGTTATCTTTGCTAACAGATGTGCAAAAGCTATTACAACAAATTCCTTCTGATTTAATGTTAAATTTAACACATAATTGGACATATTTTAATCAATTTAGATAAGTTTAATTCAAAAGTTTGTTTGACAAATCCACGTATTCAGTTTCTCAAAAAATACAGACATTAAACTAGGACTTTGAAATGTAACGGCATAGTAATTGATTCAAATTTTATGAAAAGAACAACATCAACACACCACATTACATAAAGGGACTGCATTTACAATGAAGACACATTCCCAATGCATTCATTTTAATTGCATTTATAACACAGGGACAAAACAAAAGCAAAGGAAATTATTTTTGAATGATTATTTCTTTGTTTTAACAATGCTTCTAGGCAACTAATCATATTCTGTTTCATCACCTATTCATTCACCTTTAAATAAGAAAAATACATTTGTGGGTTGAGCAGCAGATTTGAGTATGTGGATTGTGGCCATGAAAACCCACATACTCATCGCTGATGTTCATCCCCAAAATGCATTTTTCTCACCAATATGAGAATTTAAAAGGAAAAAACAAACAGGCTTTTCAGCAGTATAAAATTTACTGCCAAAAAGCTTTGTTACGACACGGATATAATCCACCAAACGCTAGTTTACAGTCTTTTTGTGCTAATTATTTAAAGGTATACTATGTTGTAAATACACGGATTGTAAACTTGGCCCTCATTGCAAAATAAAACTGCATTGGTAGTAAAAAGAAAATATGCTCCTTAATTGCATAAGCTGCTCATTTTGGGAAAGCTTGCTAACGTTTCTCAGAAGGAAATATAGTTTTTTGTATTGTTTGTGCATTTCTACTTACAGCATTTGTCCTAGTTTGAAATCAGAAATAAGTTTTCAAATGCAGTAGGAAACAAGGAAGGGATAGACTGTAGACATAATTTACTGATCAGTCCACATTTCTAAGCTGCAAAAAAGTTTGCAGCTTAGAAATGTCCAAACACAGAAAATAAAAAGTTTTTTTTTTATGAGTTTGTCATGCTATTTTGCTGTAAAGTGAAACTATTCACTTCTCCATCAACATGTCAAGCCAAATCACTATATCTCCCTGTTTAAAATGTACTGGGAAATGCAGTTCCCCTGCAAACCACTATAAGCTCCACACCTGCTTTTAGCCTAAATGCAGCATATCCTCTCGACCAGTCAGAATTCAGTGAGCCCTGTCTGCAGTCCAACCACAGTTTATGTTCATTCAGTTGTCAAAATGAGTGCTTTAAACTGTGGTAACGATGTAAAGCTGCTGCTAAAGGTTTTTTTTTTTGTGGTCTAGGTATAAAATCTAATTTTCCTGAAAACTATTAAAATGGAATTATAGCATTTTGGAAAAGAACTCTTCATTTCTTACTAGCAGTATCTGCATCTGAGTTTAGTGTCTGTAAAAGCTGGCTAGAAAGATTCACATTTTTGTTTTAACCCAAAGTAGAACTGTTATTTTAACCGTAGATGCTCAAAATTTTTCAGTTGGTTTAAATAAAAAATCTTTTTTTTATCCTACTACAATGTTTGTCTAAATAATTTATTAAGGTTTTTAAAAAACCTCCTTTGTAGACTCAAAAGTTAAAGATCAGTGATGAATATTTATTTACTGTCCAATCCTGCGTGGTTTACCTTGTCTCATTGGATTTCTTCTTAGATCACCTCATCTCCATTTTGATACTGAAACCATCTGTGGAGAACAATAAAGAAGGGATTTTTGTTTTGGAGAACCCACTCCCTGCTAACCCTTCCTTCTCCTTGCAGACTTCCTGCCAGTCTCTATCTGAGTACCTGACCTCCACTTTAAATCAGTACATTGCTAATGTGACGGCGGCCACCATGCTCTGCAGCGAGGTCTTATGCCAGGGAAAGGGACGCTGCATCAGAAAGGACTACAACTCCCCCCACTAACTACACCTGAACCCCACCTACTTCCGCATCCTTAAAGAAGGCAGGAAGTACGTGGCTGTTGGTCTTCCATCTGGTGCTGACCTCAACTCCTGGGCTGAAAAATTTACCTGTCAGTGCTACGCTGGGTGGAACTGTTCTCCCAAGCTGCTGCATCCAACTAAAATCAAAGTCATCAAGGTTTAATTCATGTGGAAAGTAAAATGTCTCTGAAATTTAATGACATTTTCTTTAGTGCTTCTTTGAAAAAGCATGAAATTGCTAATGTTTGTGTATTTTCAAAAGATGAAGACATCAGGCAAAAATAATAAATTGTTTCCTGAAGCCAGTTATCATTTTCTTTTATTCTTTCAGGCTCAACTGAAAAAACATCTGAGAATTACAAAACAGGAAAACAGCCAAATTTAGCCAATCTGCCACTTTAGTTGCAAACAATTGTTTGAAGGGGGATAAGAATTAGTAACAACTGCAAATGAAGGGTTTGGTGTGGCACTGAAGGGGAATGGATGGTGCAGCAGTCGTTGAAAAGCACTTCTTAAAAAGAAAGAAAATTAGTTATTAGTTTGTTCCTGCATCAAAGTTGATTGATTTATCAAATTTCATTCATGTTATTCTCTGTTAAGTATCTGTTTTCTTTATTGTCCTTTATAACAAACAGGCCAAGTGTAGCAAGCTCCAGCAAATAAACTGAACTGGACCTAAATTTAATTGGATCAACGATTAATTAAATTTTAAATCACGCATGTTCTGAACATCCAACAGGCTCAGGCTTATGTGTGAACTCCAATATATTTATCCTGCACAAAAGCTCAGGTAAGGTGATTACTTGACAATAACTTTTAATGATCCAAGATCAGATCTACAGTATATACAACTTAACTGTAGACTTAACAAGATTTAAAAACATTTTACTTTAAAAATCCCATCCAGAACAGCAATATTTATGTCACAAACAAATGGCCTATTCCATTTCACAGTAAAGGTCAGTGCTTGCCTTTTTTAGTCTTCGTTTCAGTGCATCTATGTGATTTATTTTTTACATAAAATTTCACTCCCTGCCACCTTGAAGCACCACTAGTGAGGCTTAGATGCACTCCAAACACCGGGCTTTCCCATGAACCCTTTGAGAGAGAAAAAAAAAGAATCCAAAAAAACTATAGAAAAAATGTGGTTTTGGAAATATTTTATAAATGCAATTAAAAAGAAAGATTAAGCTGATCAACTAAACTACCTTTGATGGTTCAAGGTGACATCACTGGGGAAGAAGGCAGAGAAAAAAACTAAAAACAAGCAAGCTAATGCTTAAGAGCATGCAGTCAAATGAAAAAATAAACAATTCCAAAGTTTTATGTGTGGAAACATCATCTGGTCCTCACCAAGTTGTAAAGTGAGAAAACCTCAGATGAACACAGATATTGTTGTGAACTTCCCATTGATTTCTCTTTAATTTGATAAGATATGAAGGAAATATTAGAAACAGGTGTACACCTGTGAAAATATTCAATGAACAGTTTAACAACAAGCAAGGTGGCTGTCCTTGTTCACATGTATGGCTTGTAGGAGGAAAATTGAATTAACAAAACATTGGGCCCAATGGGTATTTATTTTGAGATAAAATTAATTGGAAGTCAACAACTCTTCAGTTTGAAAGATGTCTGTCTAGGAACATTTCTGAAGCTTCTGCCCGTTCATAATTTCCAAGAAGGAAGAGATAGTGCTTTAGTACATCCCTTTGTCATGGTGGCTTTATGTGGTTCCTTGACATTTATGAAGCAATTGATCCTTTTGTCATGGTGGCTTTATGTTATTTCTTGTAGTCAGTTAATCTTTTGGTCTCTAATTCATGGTGGGTTTATGTTGTTTCTTGACATTTATAATGTCTTTAATCTCTATGACATCGCAGCTTTAATTTGTTTCTTGACTTTTATAAATACTTGATCTAACTGTCATCTGTAGGAGGAGTTTGTTAAAGTGCAATGCAAAGAACAGGGCAAAAATGACCCTGAAAATTATACTTTTTTTCTAGATGGCTGATTTTCTGTTTAATTTACCTATAGGTTGAAGAGGCTTTTTTGTATATCCTGGGATGTTCCATCTATGTGCTGAGTTTCATCCATGTCGGTCAATGTAATGGGTGGGGATGATCAATTAAATGTTTGTAGGGGACACTGTGGAGCCATATTACAACTTTTCCAGCTTATGTAAATTTGATTCAGTTCCAGGCCTGACTGCTATCCCCCCTGCCGGGTTTGGTGAGGATCAACGGTACAATGGGTCAGTTACAAGGACTTCCTGTTTCCTGGCATCGGACAAGTATTCACCATGGTTACATTTGGCCAAGGAACTTGAGTTTTTTTTTTATTTTGGTATCACAAAAGGGTTTGACATATTGTGAAGCACTATCAAGTTTATGGGGTTACTCATTTAGAAGCATGAGCCTAGAGTATGAAAAAAAAGCACTTCCTGTTGTAAGTAGGCGGAGCTTATGCCTTGACCGGATTTATTTACGTGGATCTGTTCAGGACCGGACCCTGATCAATGACTGTAAATTTGATAATGATTGGAGGACATTTAATGGATTTATACTGATTAATGATGCAACAGTTTTCATTGAATATTATAACCATCTTGTTTTGTGTTCTTTGACCTAATTTGGACCTGGCTCTGTTCAAGACTGTTCAAGAATTGGGTGTTCAAGTAAAAAGCATGACTTTCTGTCGCCAGGGGGCGTGACCATTTTGTAATCCAATTGTTGACATGTAGATGTGTCCAGGATGGGACTGACATCATACCTGTGAAATTCGGTGCAGGTATCTTGTTTTATGAGTGAGTGTGAAAATTTCATTTTCCATGGCGAGACATCAAACTTTGAGGCCCCGCCCGGCTATACACTAACTCCTTTGAGAAAGTTTTCAATTACTTTTAATCACTCATACCTTCTGAACATACTGAGCAATTTTAGTGGCAGTACAATAAAATCTCGATGAGCCGTTCGTTTTAATTTGAGTAAAACACCAAAATGATTTGACCCGAAATCCCAATCTCCTGTTCCTGTTGGGTTTAAGCTTTTGCTAGATGCTTTTTGGTTCACCGCAGTATGTAGAATATTCAAATTTCATTAAGACTGATGAGATGCAGTGGCTTCAAAAATAGAAGCTGCTGATTGGAGGCCTGTTCAGGCAAAATTACACAAAGAGCAATTAATTTGTCAGAAGAATAAACACTAGGGTTTCAACATCCCTCACACTGCCTTCCGTGCTCAGACCAAAATAAACAAATAACTAAATAAATAAACAAATAAATAATTAATTGCATGCATGTGTCCCACAGTCCACAGCTGCCACCAATGATGGTGATGACGACTTCTTAAAGGAGGCCTCTCCTCCGGATTGGGTAGCTACTTATGGAGCGACGCGTAGGGTGACCAATCATGAAGCAGGGGAGGCGGGTGCTGGGTAGTCTCCACAGTCACTTTGAGTCCAGCACTTCCTGCTCCTCCAGTTCCTCCTGGCTGATAAGCTGGCGGGCGTTACATAGGACTATAAATAAAATGTTTTAATTATCCATTTATTAATTTATCTTCTGTATGCCATCTTCTCCGTCTGTCTAGCTGTGAAAAACTGACAAGCTGACTTGAAACATTTTCATTTCACTCTACTTACTTGGCAATTTGAAGCACTAAGAAATGACTGATTATCTGTGATTTTTCTTTTTTCTGCCATTTCAACTGACCTGGTTGGGTGACGCACACAAACGAGCAACACCAACACACACACAGGGGATATTGTCATTAGCACACACCCACTATTGAACAAAAAAGCTAATAGGTATTATTGACCAAGATCTTTTTTTTTCTTTTTTCTGTTTTTTAACAATTAAAACTGAACAATCATTGGCTTTAAAAGAAATGATATATCTGTCAATCTGAATATCTAAGTCATGGTGAATGATAGCCTAGAAAAAAATAAAAAATGTGGCATCAAACTCTTAATTAATAATACTTATATACATTTCAAAACTTGATCTCTCTCTAGAAACTAATATAAAATGTCAGTAAATTATTAATTAGGCTTATATTTACCATTAACATCCTGAAAATATGTCCTCTCTATTTCTTACCTCTTTTGCTTCTCTGTCCTGAGTGTCCTCTTTCTTTTTCCCCATGTCTTCCTCTCTTTTACCTCATCCTCCTCACTCCACCATGTTCTCCTCTCTTTTCCTATTTTTTTCAGTTATTTTCAAGATGGCCGGCGGTGGCTGGTGTGGTTTCTTTGGTTCTTCACCTTTTGCACTTTCAATATTTTTAAGTTTTCCTCATTTTTGTTGATTTTAGCCAGTGTTCTTATACAGAAGTTCAAGTTTCAAGTTCATTAGTCATATACAGGTAGCAATGAAACATCACTACCGGCAATGACATTCTTGGACTCCCCTCAAAATTGCACTTAAGAAACAAACAAAAATATATATAAATGTATATATATTGCTCATAAATAATTGCCCAATACAAGTAAGAATAAAACTATATAGTAAGAATAAAACTATATAAGGAAACAAAAATACTAGTGGAGAGGAAAACAGTAGTGCAGTAGTGCAGAGGTAGTGTGTGTGTGCATGTACAGTGTGTATAATGAGTGTGCAAGTGTGCAGATTGTCCGGTATGTCAGCAGTTCAGGAGCCTGATGGCTTGTGGGTAGAAACTGTCCCTGAATCTGCTGGTGCGAGTCCTGATGCTTCTGTACCGTCTGCCCAATGGCAGGAGCCTGAAAAGTGTATGACTGGTGTCGCTGGGATCAGAGAGGATCTGCTGGGACTTCCTCCTACAGTGCTGGATGTAGAGGTCTTGGATGGCTGGCAGTTCAGTCCTGGTGATGCATTGTGCTGATCTGACTACCCGCTGTAGAGCTTTGTGGTTCAGAACATTACAGCTGCCGTACCAGGTAGCGATGCAGCCAGACAGAATACTTTCGATGGTGCATCGATGTCAGGGCATTCACCTCTGCTCTGTAAGCTGATTCATCACCATCTGAAATGCAGCCGATTATGGTAGTGTCGTCTGCAAATTTGATGACGGTGTTGGAGCTGTGTGTGGCCGTACAGTCGTGGGTAAACAAAGTATACAGCAGGGGGCTGAGCACACATCCCTGGGGGGCACCGGTGCTGAGAGTCGGTGTGGAGGACGTCATACCACCGATCCGCACCACTTGTGGTCTGCCCGTCAGGAAGTCCAGGATCCAGTTGCATAAGGAGACCCTTATGTGTAGATCCCATGGCTTCATGACAAGCCTTGATGGAATTATAGTGTTGAAAGTGAGGTGTCTAAGCATATGTATGGTACACACTCAAGTTTTTACCATATAAGGTTCTCTGTCCTACAGACTGGATTGACACAAGAACATGCATTCCATGCAAATGAGCATTCTATAGGCAAACTCTATGATTGGAGGACACAGGACTGATGAATTTTCTTTGTTTAAACCCTATAAGACAGAACGACACATCAGGTCTTTAGGCCTTTGTTCTGGTTTTGGGACCTCCAGATTTTGCTGCAGAAATCTGTTTTGATGTCTGAACTTTTGTAATAAACTTCTTTTTATTATTCAAGTCAGCGTCCAGAGACGTTTTTGCCTGTAAGCCAATTTTTCCACATCTCCTGATCAAGATACATCAAAAGCGGAGCTGTAACAGCATCCGCACATTAGTGTTCTTGTGGTCGAGATGTGAGAAAGCAGTGCACAGAGCCAGCGCTGTTGCATCGTCTGTGGATCTGTTTGACCGGTAGGCGAATTGAAAAGGATCGAGCGTAACTGGCAGTGACGCTGTGATGTGAGTTTTGACTATACGCTCAAAGCACTTCATGATAACGGAAGTGAGTGCTATTGGCCGATAGTCATTGAAGCAGCTCACAGTAGGTTGCTCTGGGACAGGGACGATGGTGGTCCTCTTAAAGCATGTGGGGACGGCAGACAAGAGCAAGGAGAGGTTAAAAATGAAGACATCTGCCAGTTTCTAAACGCGCATGCTTTGAGAACACGGCTTGGAATGTGTCCGGTCCAGGAGTTAACCATGTGTTTACCTTTTTAAAGTATTTACACATGTCTGCCCTCCTCTGACAGTAACTACGGCTTGCTGTGGTTCTCAAAGAGGGCATACAAGGTGTTGAGCTCCTCAGGTACTTCACCCGTGTTGTAGCTCCTCCCCTTGTAGTCTGTGATCGACTTTAACCCACTCCACATGTGCCTGATGTTAGATCCACTGTAACAGGGCTCCACCTTCTCCCTGTACTGACCCTTGGCTTTTTTTTATTGTTTTCCTGAGATTGTACCGGGCCTTCAGTACTCACATGGATCTCTAGATTTAAATGCAGCAATCCTCTCCTTGAGCGCAGCGCGCACCTCTCTGTTGACCCACGGCTTCTGGTTGAGGTAAGTTCGTACAGTAACCCACAGTACGACGTCATCAATGCATTTGTGAATGTCTCCGGTAACGTATTCAGCATACTCATTCACATTTTCCTCGCTGGCTGCAGTCCAGAAGACTTCCCAGTCTGTAGTGCGGAAGCAGTGACGCAGGACGTTGTCTGATTGGTCAGTCCAATGTTGAACCAAACGCGTCAAAGCACTGCTGTAAACTCTCTGGGCAGATAAAAAGGTCTGCATTTAACCATAAGTTGTTCAAAGTCAGAGAGCTCCCCGATTAAATGTTTGTACATTCACACACCACCCCTTGTTGGTCATAATACACACGCCACCTCCGCTGCGCTTCCCCGAATCCTCTGTCCGGTCCTGGCGGTGAATGGAAACAAAAAATTAAGATTTTAAAGGTTTTTCTAAAGGTGTGTCCAGGTGTTGTCCTAGAACAGCTCAACACTATCTGGTATTTCCTCATCAGTGTCAGGATGAACTCATGTCCACACTCAGTGCAGAGGAGGGACATGAAGTTTCTTATAATACAGACTGTTTGTTGTTGTAATTGTGGACAGACAGTTTTTTCTGGCTGCTGTATTGTGCTGAACAAATTTACTCTGCCAAGAGGATCCTTTTGGATATTGGGTTCCCCTTGAATCTTAAATGTTATTCTTTATTATTCTTTTAAAATAGACAGTCGGAAGTGATATAGAATCTTCTGTTTTGACCAGTAATCTATATATTTTTAAAAAACATTTTTGGAGCACTAAGATTTACAAATTCTGCCACACTAGTTGGAAGTTGGAAGTCTATTTGGCTGAAGGTGTATTTCTTGCTTATTATAGACTGTATTTGTTGATATTCTAAGAATTTGGCACTACTGATTCCAAACTGTGAAATGAGTGTCTCAAATGATGTGAAGTTTCTGTTTGGTATAATTTGTTCTAAATGCTTTATTCTCTTATGTTTCCACTGAGTAAAGTTTATCATTTTTTATTTTGCAGGATATCAGCGTTGTTCCAAATGGGTGTGAGCTTACAGGGAATGAGCAAACACTTGGTTATTTTAAAAAAAATCCCACCAGGCTGTCAGAGAGGAGCTGATAATGCTTTTAAAACCTTTATGGTGCCTGATAGCTAAGCTAATAAATGGCAGGTCATCCATCCATCCATCCATTTTCTTCCGCTTATCCGGAGTCGGGTCGGGGGGGCAGCTGCCTAAGCAGGGAAACCCAGACTTCCCTCTCCCCGGCCACATTCACCAGCTCATCCGAAGGGATCCCGAGGCATTCCCAGGCCAGCCGAGAGATGTAGTCTGTCCAGCGTGTCCTGGGTCTGCCCCGGGGCCTCCTTCTGGTGGGACGTGCCTGGAACACCTCACCAGGGAGGCGTCCAGAAGGCATCCTAACCAGATGCCCGAGCCACCTCATCTGGCTCCTCTCGATGTGGAGGAGAAGCGGCTCTACTCTGAGCCCCTCCCGGATCACCGAGCTTCTCACCCTATCTCTAAGGGAGAGCCTGGCGACCCTGCGGAGGAAACTCATTTCGGCCGCTTGTATTCGAGATCTCGTTCTTTCGGTCATTACCCACAGCTCATGACCATAGGTGAGGGTAGGAACGTAGATCGACCGGTACATCGAGAGCTTTGCCTTTTGGCTCAGCTCTCTCTTCACCACGACAGACCGATGCAGAGCCCGCATCACTGCGGACGCCGCACCAATCCGCCTGTCAATCTCCCGCTCCATCCTTCCCTCACTCGTGAACAAGACCCCGAGATATGTAAACTCCTCCACTTGGGGCAGGACCCCATCACAGACCCGGAGAGAGCACTCCACCCTTTTCCGGCTGAGGACCATGGTCTCGGATTTGGAGGTGCTGATTCTCATCCCAACCGCTTCACACTCGGCTGCGAATCGCTCCAGTGAGAGCTGAAGATCACGTCCCGATGAAGCCAACAGAACCACGTCATCCGCAAAGAGCAGAGACCCAATACTGAGGCCACCGAACCGGATCCCCTCCACACCTCGGCTGCGCCTAGAAATTCTGTCCATAAAAGTTATGAACAGAATCGGTGACAGAGGACAGCCTTGGCGGAGTCCAACCCGCACTGGAAACGATTCTGATTTACTGCCGGCAATGCGGACCAAGCTCTGACACCGGTCGTACAGGGACCGGACAGCTCTTACAAGCGAGTCCGGCACTCCATACTCCCGGAGTACCCCCCACAGGAGTCCCCGGGGAACACGGTCAAATGCCTTCTCCAAATCCACAAAACACATGTAGATTGGTTGGGCAAACTCCCATGACCCCTCAAAGACCCCAAAGAGGGTGTAGAGCTGGTCCACTGTTCCACGACCGGGACGAAAACCACACTGCTCCTCCTCAATTCGAGGTTCGACTATCCGACGGACCCTCCTCTGCAGCACCCCTGAATAGACCTTACCGGGGAGGCTGAGGAGTGTGATCCCCCTGTAGTTGGAGCACACCCTCCGGTCCCCCTTTTTGAAGAAGGGGACCACCACCCCAGTCTGCCAGTCGAGGGGGACTGTCCCCGATGTCCACGTGATGCTGCAGAGGCGTGTCAACCAAGACAGCCCCACAGCATCCAGAGCCTTAAGGAACTCTGGGTGGACCTCATCCACCCCCGGGGCCTTGCCACCAAGGAGATTTTTAACCACCTCAGCGACCTCAGCCCCAGAGATAGGCAAGCCAGCACCAGCTACCCCAGACTCTGCTTCCTCATCAGAAGACGTGTTGGTGGGATTGAGGAGGTCTTCGAAGTATTCCCTCCACCGCCTCACAACGTCCCGAATCGAGGTCAGCAGTAGCACTGATTTCCCCTCCTGAGCCGCCGGATGGTGGCCCAGAATCTCCTTGAAGCCGTCCGGAAGTCATTCTCCATGGCCTCTCCAAACTCCTCCCACGCCCGAGCTTTTGCCTTAGCGACCGCCGAAGCCGCGCTCCGCTTAGCCCACCGATACCCATCAGCTGCCTCTGGAGTCTCACAGGCCAAAAAGGCCCGATAGGACTCCTTCTTCAGCTTGACGGCATCCCTTACCGCCGGTGTCCACCAACGAGTTCGGGGGTTACCGCCACGACAGGCACCGACGACCTTACGGCCACAGCTGCTGCTGGCCGCCTCGACAATAGAGGCACGGAACACAGCCCATTCAGACTCAATGTCCCCCGCCTCACCCGGGACATGGTTGAAGCTCTGTCGGAGATGGGAGTTGAAACTCTTTCTGACAGGGGACTCTGCCAGACGTTCCCAGCAGACCCTCACAACACGCTTGGGCCTGCCAGGCCTGACCGGCATCCTCCCCTGCCATCTGAGCCAACTCACCACCAGGTGGTGATCAGTTGACAGCTCCGCTCCTCTCTTCACCCGAGTGTCCAGGACATGTGGCCGCAAGTCCGACGACACGAATACAAAGTCGATCATCGAACTGCGGCCTAGAGTGTCCTGGTGCCAAGTGCATATGTGGACACTCTTATGTCTGAACAAGGTGTTCGTTATGGACAATCCATGATGAGCACAGAAGTCCAACAACAAAACACCACTCAGATTCAGATCAGGGGGGCCGTTCCTCCCAATCACGCCCCTCCAGCTCTTGCTGTCATTGCCCACGTGAGCATTGAAGTCCCCCAGCAGAACGAGGGAGTCCCCAGAAGGAGTGCTCTCCAACACCCCCCCCCCCCCCCCAAGGACTCCAAAAAGGGTGGGTACTCTGAACTGCTATTTGGTACATAGGCACAAACAACAGTCAGGACCGGTCCCCCCACCCGAAGGCGGAGGGAGGCTACCCTTTCGTCCACCGGGGTAAACCCCAACGTACAGGCGCCAAGTTGGGGGGCAATGAGCAAGCCTACACCTGCTCGGTGCCTCTCACCGGGAGCAACTCCAGAATGGAAGAGGGTCCAGCCCCTCTCGAGGGCAGTTGTTCCAGAGCCCAAGCTATGCGTCGAGGTGAGTCCAACTATATCTAGCCGGAACGGCTCAACCTCGCGCACCAGCTCAGGCTCCTTTCCTGCCAGAGAGGTGACATTCCACGTCCCTAGAGCTAGCTTTTGCAGCCAAGGATCAGACCGCCAGGGTCCCCGCCTCTGGCAGCCGCCCAGCTCACAATGCACCCGACCCCTATGGCCCCTCCCGTAGGTGGTGAGCCCACTGGAGGAGAGGCCCATGTCTCCCTTTCGGGCTGAGCCCGACCGGGCCCCATGGGCAAAGGCCTGGCCATCAGGTGCTCGCCTCCGTGCCCCACCTCCAGGCCTGGCTCCAGAGGGGGGCCCTGGTGACCCACGTCCGGGCAAGGGAAACCTTGGTCCTTGTTTTTTCATCATCATAAGGGTTGTGTGAGCCACGTTTCGTCTGGTCCCTCCCCAAGACACCTGTTTGCCATGGGTGACCCTACCAGGGGCATACGCCCCCGACAACATAGCTGCTAGGATCGTCAGGACACACAAACTCCTCCACCATGATAATGTGGCGGCTCATGGAGGAGAAATGGCAGGTCACAGATGAGCAAATCCCCACACAGTGCCTGCTCTTTATCAAGCCATGGTTCATCTAGATGGCTAGGTTTGTGCCATTTTGAGATATACTGTAATCATTGTTACAAAATAGTGATGAAGATTTTTTGAGTTTTTAAAACTAACACGTGGTGATTTGTCTTTCCAGAGAAATTTAGTGATGTATGAGTCCAATGACTTGAACCAGGAGTTTAGGTAGAATCATCATTTTTATGGTGGCAACTCTCCCCATTAGTGATATGGGTAAGGATTTCCATCGTATGAGATCATCCACTACTGTTTTTAGAAGCTTAACATAATTTAGCTTTGTTTGTTCTGACAACCTGGGGTGAAATTTTTATTTCTAAGCATCTAATATTTCCTGATTGTAGTGCCGTATCAGGATTATTCTGGAAAGTGTAACAGTGGTTAGACCAAGTAATGAAGTAGTCAGAGATTGATGAGAATTTATTGTGATTTTCTGACTGAGAGATGATTATGAACTTTGGAGAAAGAGTAATAAATCATCAGCGTAAAGACTATCATGCTTTATATTTCTGCCCTTGATATCTTTTCACTTTTTTATTTTGTCTAGCTGCTACGGGTGCAATAAAGATTGCAAAAAGTGAGGGGAAGAGTGGACAGCCTTGTTTAAGTCTAGGGAAGCTTGGATAAGCTTGATAAATAGCCCTAACACACTAAAAGATGAGCCACTTCTTAGTGGAGTTAACTGGTTGTGATGTGTCGTTCGCAAACAAACCGGCTCTTAGAGAAACAAACAAGCTCTATCTTTGCAGTAAATAACTCTCCAGGCCCATTTTATTAGTTCAATTTTTCATGATTCTGTTGAACAACAATTCAAATCAGTGTTGGTTTTCAATGATATTTAGTAAAAATTTTATTTATTATTACTTTTATCAGTTTCAAGTTATTTTAAGTGACTTGTGGATTTTTCATTAACAGAGGGGTGCCAACAGTTTTGTCCATGTCTGCATGATAACAATATGTTTGAACACAGATTTCCTGACAAGTAATGTTCAAAGTCTTTTTAAGAGTTATGTAAATTCCGTGCTGAAGACCTTGGTGTGGTTGAAAACTCCTGAATAAACCAGGAAGAGTTACCCCAGATAGCAAAGAATGTTTGGCCCAAATATAGCCCACATCTGCAGTTTACTTTGGCTCATATCTGGACTTTACTCACGGCCTTGACTGCTTGTGAGTGTGGCTGCCAAAACTCACCCATATGACCCAATTTGTGTCCAAGCCAGCTCCTCATATTTGGACTAGTTCTGGCCCCCACACTTGCTGTAATCCACATCTTAGCCAACAACTGACATCTAGACCACATCTGGCCCACACAACACTTAGCAGTGCCGTAACTGAGCCATAAGTGCCTGAAGCAGCCCAGTTCAGGCCCAAATGTGTCTGGGACATAACTTTTTAATGAAGTGAACTGACGCTCAGATCGCCCTCTGTTCTGTATTTGCTGTCATATTTAATGTATTCAGCTGAGCCTGTCTCTGTTTTACTTTCTGAACTGTTTTTGGTATGTATGTAGTGATCCTCCCCTCTGACTTGTCATCAGGCGTTCCTCCCTCTGCTGCAGACGGCTGCAGCTCAGTCAGCTGGGATGGGGATCCACAGAGCAGCTGTCATCAACAACTCCTCCGTCTTTGGTTCCAACTGAGCTGAACTGCGGTGAAGCTGCTAAGATGAAGAGCTATACCTATCCACGGTCAGAACACACCTGAAATACAGAGAGAAGTCAGGCTGGAAATATGTGATTATCTGTTTTATATGACTTTATGTTCACTGTTTAGAAGATGGATTTATTCATCTGCTATGTATGCGGATTGAAAAGGAAGGAACTTTTTCGTCTTTCTAACCACTCTGGCTGAATCGTTAGAAACAGACATTTTACCATCTCATGGAAAATATCAGCTCATTTTGAATCTGATGGCAGAAACACATCTATAAAAAGTTGGAACAAGGAGAACAAAAAGCTGGAAAGTAATTGGTACAAATCAAAAACAACTGGAGGAGCATTTGACAACTAATTATGTTACCTGGCAACAGGTTAGTAACGTGACTGAGTATGAAAGGAGTATTTCAGAGAGGCAGAGCCTCTCAGATGTAAAGATGGACAGAGGTTCACCAGTCTGAGTCTGCCAAGGAAATGTCTCCCTCACCATTACAGCAGCAGCCTGAAGCGTTGATCCAAGGCAGGATGGATCCATGTTTTCATGCTGTTTGCACCAAATTCTGACCTTTCCATCTGAATGTGGAACTGAAACGGAGACTCATTAGACCAGGCCATGTTTTTCCATCTTCTTTTGTCCAGTTTTGGTGAGCACTTAAAAACAACCACACCAAGCTGGTTTAACCACCACAGCTCACCTGAGTATTGTTGCTGACCATGTCCATCTTTATGACCACAGTGGAGCATCTTCTGATGCTACTTCCAGCAGGATAATGCACCATGTCACAAACATCTTGAACATCACAATGAGTTCACTGGACTCCATTGTCCTCCACAGTCACCAGATCTCAATCCAGTTGGGATGTGCTGGAACGGGAACTTCTTGTCATGGCTGTGCAGCCAACAATCTGCAGCAACTATGTGGCCTCAATAGAAAGCTGAGACATATGAGATTACTACAGAAATATCAGAATCAAGACATGTGTTACTCTGTGTTACTCATCTGGAACACAGTAGAAAATGTAAACGGTTATCTACTTTCAGTGAAAACCAGGGGATAGCAGCCCAATTAATTTAGGAATGAGTAAAATAATGTCTGATTAGGAACTGTGGAAAAGTAGAAAAAGGTGAACCTGAGCAGTTTTGCAGGTGCTTTAATAGAAATATTATGCAGGTAAATATCTCAGGAAGACAATGATGATGATGATGGACACCTATCAATGGTCAGGAGAGTCCCGGGATAGCCTCCAAATTCAGCTTAGAAACACCATGAGGATCCAGAAAGAAGTGAAGCCCAATATAGTCTATGACAGGAAGAGTGAATACATCACTATAAAACCCCTTCATTTCCATGGAAACTACCAGGACCTTCATGATTCATTTCAAAGGAAGGCAGAGTCATAAGACAACACAGTAGCAGAGTTTTTAAAGCTGGAATAAGCATTTTAAGCACAAAACAGCAAAAGTAAGACATGATTTATGTCTTTAAGAGCTTTTGTCCCACAGTGGTGAGACAGGCATGTCTGTAATCAGCAGAGTCTCGGCTTTCATATGACCCCGTGTTTGTGTGGTTTGCTTGAAGTGGAGAAATTAACAAGCTTTAACGTGGACATTGCTCTTCTCATGTTTTTGTTACATTCCCATGTACTAACTGCTTGGGGTTTAAACTGGGAGTCTATGTAACGGAGCTTGTCCCTGTTCATTTCTGTATGCTGTGTGTTACGTTTACAGCTTCTTAGTGCGTGCAAACATCTTCTGTACTGCAGTATTTCATGCTGCCCCTTGTACAGGGGGGTCTAGTCAAAAAGAGGTTGAGGACCGCCCCCAGACCAGAGGATGATGAATCAGCTGCTCTGGTGAGCTCAGGTCTGTTTTCAGTCTCTGAAATCCGTCTTTCTGTGATGTTTGTTTACCTCACTGATCACATCTTTAATGGGACGTGTTTATGATCTGAGGTGGGACACAACAGAAACACTGAAGCACTTGACATACCAAAAAAAAAAAACAAAAAGAAGTAAATTACATGCGTTCTTAAATACAATACAATAAACAACACTTAAAAATAAAAACAAGGGGACAGTAACACATCACAAGCTAATTAAACTCCTGCTGGAGGCTGAAACAAAGGATATTTAAAACAGTTGGTTTTACATCTGGGCTTTAACTCTCTGAAAATAAGGTCTGAAGTGGATTAAATTAGAATTAAGTAAATGGAAAACACATTTAGGTTAAATGACACATTTGTTTTCATTAAACAGTGGATGGATGACCTGCTGGCAGTCCTGACCTCAACCCCAGTGAACACTTGTGGGATTATCTTGGACTGGCGTTGGTACCAGAGTGACCAGCAGAACCACACTGGTTGACTGGTGATGCTGGTTGAGGAATGGGATGCCGTCCCATGAGGAGGAGTTACCAGGCTGCTGTGTGATTCTTCTGCATGATACCGGGACTCCTGTTTGTTAAATGCAGACATTGTTAAATTACCAACATGTCTTGTTTCTTCAGACTTCAATCATCCAATCCACTAAACACTGCTCTTATTGATCATCTGGGGTCATATATATATATATATATATATATATATGTATATGTATATATATACATATACATATACAATTTAAAAATTCAAGCTTAAAAAAAAAACAGATGCAGATTTGGACTTCTAAATAAAATCTATGGTGGTCACCAGCAGACCCTTGTGTTTCAGATGTGGATGATATGCCACAGAAGGTTTCCTGGCGAAGCTCTGCAGGGCCTAAACCATCTGCAGGGCCTTCATCGATAAGGTTTTACCAGGTCCTGCAGAGCTGTCCCACAGGTGATATCATCAGCAGGATTTTGAGCAGAGTTAACATATATCATCATTATTAAAATCATTCAAATTTGCCTAATCACTTTGCAGTTGTAGAGTATATCAGTGATGGGCACGAAGCTGAGAACAGAGAACTGCTCCGTCAATTTGTGAGATGGTGTAGAAACAATCACCTCATCTTGAACACAAACAGAACAAAGAGATTACTGTCGACTTTAGGAGGAACAGAAGTAAACAAAACACTATTTACATCTTGGGAGAAGAGGTGGGGGAGGAATACAGACACCTGGGAGTTCAGCTGACTGAACTAGAAATGCAACACAGAAGCATCTACAAGAAGTGACAGAGCAGACTCTACTTCTTAAGAAAGCTGAGCTCATTCAATGTCTGCACCAAAATGGTTCATTTCTTCTAGTCTGTGGTGCAATCAATTCTGCAGCCGTCTGTTGGGACAGCAGCAGTGGAACCAGGGATTCAAAGAAACTGAACAAACTGGTCCAGAAGTTCTCATTCTGTGCAGGGGACTGATCTTGAGCTCCTGGAACTGATTGTCCAGAGAGGAATGCTGCAAAAGCTGCTGAAATTATGGGCAATTCTTCTCATCCTCTAAACAGCACAGTGACGAAACAACCATGTTCAGTCAGAGGTTTATAAAAGTTCATTTTAATACAAAAATGTCATTCCAGCCAGCAGTCATCATCTTTTGGAACGAGTACTAATCGGTATATTATGTTGTAAAAAATTATTATTATAATGAAAAGAAACGATGAAAATATTAGGATATAAATTTTATAATATGACAAAAGTATTGTCATAACAATGACTTCTTCACGTGATGACATTGTGAGGTCCAGTTTTTCTTTTCCTGGGCTGGCTACAGCAGAGAAAGCTGCCAGGTGTTTGGCTCAGTTTGAGCTGCAGTGTAAGTAGATTTCCAGCAGGGGGAGTCAGAGTTCTGTTCCTTCAGCATCCCTGGTTGTGTTCCCAGTGCCATAAAGCACACAGGAACAGATTGCTCCACACTTTTACTTATTTACCCCCCTTATAAGAAGATATAAAACTCAAAGAAAAAAGGATAAAGTGACCAAGTTTAACGTTTTTATGACCACCACAGGATACTACAGGATAAAATGTGAAAAAATGTCCACACTAACAGCACCTTTTTAAAACTGTAGGTTTCTACAAAGTTTTGCATGTGTTTCTTATTTATTAATTCACATAAACACTTATGCAGCACTTGTTGCTTTTTTAAAACTTTGTTGTTTGTTTATTGATTGTTTAAGGTTGTAGATAAGAGTCAGTTTTGAGATGCTGGGTCTTTTGTTATTAAGAATGTGTCAAAAGAAACTACATTCATCTCCTTTAGTCATGGCAGCAAACACAACTAGCTTTAGTTTCTAAGACTCAACGTCATCTCTGTGTGCGTGTTCCTCAGACTGACCAACATTAGCTGAGCTGGAGTTCCCCTGTAAGTTACCTGGTAGCATGCTTCACTAATGTACGAGATACTGATTCCTTAATGGAGAAACCCGGGTTCAATTCCAGTATAATACTTCTCTACAATATTTTATAACAAATTGAACCATGTAGGCAGCTGGTGAGATTATGATGTATAAATGTTGCATCTCTTAGCAGCTCTCTTAGATTGTATGGATGGCCAGTGCCACCACTCTGGCCCCAGCCTTGGTTTAAAGTAGTTTTCTAATAACTTAATCGATGTTTAGGTTTTCACATGCAGTCACAAAAATGTTACATGTTGTAAGTCTCACAGAAATACCTTCTCAAAATGGATTCTTGAAGGCTGCTCCCAAAAGTGAACAGACTTGAATGAGCTGCTGTTTTAGGGAAGGGGACATTGGCAGACTGAAAGAGGATTGTCAAGGACTCATCAGCATTCAGAGGAATCCAGTTTCTGAGTGACAGAAGTCCTCTGAACAGCCAGCCTGTTGTGTGCTGTATGAATATTTAATTCCTGGAATCTCTTCCTGGTTTCTGCCTTGACTTACTTTGTTGTCACAACTCTCAAAGGGAGTATGGGCTGTTGAAATACTATTATGGTGCATCCCAAGCTTAAGCGGCATGGGTATACCTACCTACATATGGACTGAAGACTTCAGCCTGATAACACTGTGTTTTCTGTCAATACACATTTGCATTCACATCCATTGAAACCTGTCCAAGCTGACTGAATCAGAGGCGAGTTTCGTGTTTTGGAGTGATGCTGGTGGCCTGACATTGTTAACCAGGTCTACCAACTTGTAGTTGGATCATCCCATGTCCAGCCAGCAAATTGACAGCTGGCTTCAGATTTGAAAAAGTTCTGATTATTATGTGATTTGCTTCATCTGATGTGAGACCTCATGTCCAGTGGTTCCCAACCTGGGGTCTCTGATTCTTTACTATTCAAAGCCAGTGTGATTTAAGGCCCATTCACATCGTCTTTTTGATTCAAATCCAAGTCCGTTTGCTCAGAAAGTCTGCTTCATTTGAGTTATTGTGAATGTGCAAACAAATTCTGATTTGAATCAAAGAACCGGTCTCGGTCTGCAAACGCAGGTTATCAGTCCGCTTCAAGCAGAGCAATTACAGGAAGCAGACTACAAAACAAAGTGAATTGTGGCTTCAGTGCATGGCATAATGGGTAAACACAACCAAAACACAAGAGTGTGTGTGTGATGTCTAGACAGGAGAAGTGGCTCGCGGTCAGGTGGGAAAGAATTTGGGAAAAGTTTTGATAGAAAAATGATCAACCACGACCTCTAAGATCTGATGCAGCTCCATCTTTAGCTGTTATGTATAAGAAACCGAAGTTGCTGTGCATCAACCAATACATGAACAAGTTTTCCTCTTCTTTGTGTGTCTCGTCTTCAGTGTTACTTTAATCAAAAAGTAACTAATTTATGTTGTTGATTACTTACACCAAAACGTAATGAATTACTGTTAAAAGTAACTTTTTTGTTACTTTTGTAAAAGAACATTTTTAAAATTAATATTCATAAAACTTATTTACAGTGTTGTACTAAATATAAAGCAAACACAAATATAAAGTAATTTTTCAACACTAATTTAGTTTAGTCAGGCCAGCAGCTTAAAATGAGAAAACTAATGTAATATTAAAGCTGCTCAAAATGAGTCTCCTACTCATTTATATGTTTTTATTTACATTTTGGAGTATTAGTTATTGACAAAAGGAACAGCGTTACAGTTACTACACAACATGGCTCGTCTTCTGCTTTAGTAAATCTTGGTGCAGCGCCACCTCTCACGGAGAGTGGACTCTGTTAAAAGGTCTAACATACTATCCTATAGTGATTGCACCGTTTAATTAAGGCAGCGTCCACACTGAGATGAGGTTTTTTTTTTTTTTTTTTTTTTTTTTTAAGCATTTGGCGTTTCATTAATATGGAACCAGTCACATGGTGGCATAGCTTATTAATGACATGATGCAACCACCACACTTTGCACCACGTCATTAATGAGATATGTCTAAAAAATGTCACAGTGCAGATGATTCATCCTTATTTTAAAAGAAAAGGCTATTATTTGCTGATTACCTTAACTTTGGTTCTTATCAAAGGAAAGGAGTAAGCCAGAACATATCATTTTTTTTGAGAAGATAGCTAATGAGAGCTTAAAACCAAGCATAGTTTTAACATGAGGTGATTGTTCAAAAAAGATCTTGCTTTTGTGACTGGAAGCACTGTAGGATGAACTGTACCGCATCCTAACAGTCAACTAAACTACAGGCTCTTCCTGATGAAGCCCACCATACGTACTCTGGCACCCTAGCCTCGACCCGGCCCAGCTTGGCTCAGCTCAGCCATCCTTCTGCCTGAATAATCTGCTCTGTCAGATGAAAGCTGTCGTCCTGGGGGAATAAGAGCTTTATTGTCCAGATTCCTCTCCTTTGTTGGGAATTGCAGTAACATTTCTAGGTCACCGGCTGGGACTGAACACCCCGCTGCCTAAACCAATCCTTCAGTGAGGAAATTCACCCCCTCCCTATGCATGACCCCCCACTCTTTCCCATATTTTATCCAGTACATTAGTGGGACACAATTAGAGCTGGAACCCTGTGACAGTTTGCAACCAGATTGTTGTTGCTGTGAGAGGATTTCTGTTTTCTGTCAGAGCAGATACATTATGGATGCTGACTCAAACAGTTTGTCAAAACGCTCTTTCACATTAATAACTGGGTGGACAAGCCCTCAGATCCTTCCCCATTCATTGGTTTTCCCATAATTATCTCTAACCTTTTACCCTGCTCTCACCCACGAGTTAAGAATACATTTTAATGTTTTAAATAACTTGAATGACAGGATCATCATAAGTCAAGATTACTATACCATTTTATTTCAAAAGCACCTAAAAAAAACAACATAACAGCTGTACAATGCTACACAGTGCGGTACAATAAATTAAAAGCACTTCTCTGACAGCCTGGTGGGAATTTCTTTAAAAAACCAACTCCTCAATAATACCATGTAAACTCACACCCATCAAAGGAATTAAATACTTTCAACATATTATCCATAACAGAAACATTTTATCTTTTAATACACTCTCATCACAATATGGGATTAACAGCAACAGATTCTTAGAATATCAACAACTCAAAAACATAATACACACAAAATTCCCCCTTCACCAAACAGACCTGGAACTTCCTCCAGTGGTAGCAGATTTTATGGACCTCTGTACCCCCAAATTACTTTAAAAAATATACAGATTAATGTTAAAAATAGATGATTAAAATTCCCTACCAATTTCAAAATGGGAGGAAGATTTATCCATCAATCCTATTCAACCATTTTAGCTACAAATATGTTTAAATGCCTTTAATATGACAGACAGCCCAAATTTACAACTCATACAATACAAAGTTCTCCATAAAATGCATTTCATAGGACAAAGAATGTTCAAGATGGGTCTTAATCACTCAGATATCTGCACACAGTGCACAGGTGATTACCTACATGCTTTATGGCCCTGTTCACCTGTCTTGTTTACTGGGTGACCTAAGTGACATCAATATAGGCACTAACAAAACACACATGGTCCTCACGGCCTTATGTATCACAAAGAAAACTATTCTAGTGAACTGGAAGTCTAAAACAATCTAAACATTAACCAGTACGGAAATCTCCTGATGATCACATCAGTCTAGAGACTGCATTGGCATCCATTAAACATCTGGTGGGGGGGGGGGGGGGCGGGGAGGGTTGGTTTGGGGGGTGGGCCTGCGTGGACATGTCCTTGTCCCTGGGGTAGGTAGCCTTGGTGCTGGGTTGGCGTGACCCGTGGTAGTTTTGCCTGGGGCGATCGGGTTCCGTCGGGTTCCTGGGTGGGGCTCTGTCGGGGGGGATGGGTGGCCCTTGGATATGCGATGTGCCTACGCTGCAGGACCCGGTGCCCACTGGGCCTGCTCACTGTCGCCCTGGACTGCTGGTGCCCCTGCCCCGTCGTGCCGGGGGGCTCTGGTCTGGGGGTCCCTCTGCTCTGAGCTGAGTGGGGCCACTGCTCTCTCTGCTTTTGCTCTCCTGGGCTCTGTGGACCTGCCGGGCCTTTGGGGCCTTGGGCTCCCCCCTGTCTCCCCTCGATGCTTCGGCCCTCTTGCAAGCACACGTTTCATTCTTATTGCATGGCCATACATGCATGTTAACGTTCACATGTGCATAGTCACAAACATGCTCGTCTCTCCATCCGCTTCCGACTAGATGTTGCTGATGTTTTTGTGTTAGTAAGTTTCTCTACAGCAGGGGTCTCCAACTCCGGTCCTCGTGAGCTACTGTCCTGCTGGTTTTAGATGTCTCCTACTACAACACACGAGGACCGGAGTTGGAGATCCCTGCTCTACAGGTACATTTGATGACTGTTTGATATCATCATGATCCTATTTTCTTTATGTATCATGTGGTATTTTATATTGTTTTTGTGAATACTGATGTGATTTAGGCACCTAGACAACTTTTATTTCCACATTTCAATTCTGTCCTTTCCTTGTTTTCTCTCTTCCTCTGTCTCCCTGTCAGGTTCGGCACTGACATATTTCTTTAGTCTTAACTAAAGAAAATAAGATTATAATAAAAATATTTCAAACATCAAGGGCAGCCATTTATATAGCATGTCTCCCTTGGTAGAGAAAATCTGTCTGGCAAAATATGGCACACAGACCGCCGTTCTGTATGTTAGGATGCTGGACAGGGTTTAAAAAAAAAAAAAAGCATAAAAAACCCACAAATAAAGAACAAAGATACAAATGCAAAAATGGCATGTACATACAAAGGTTAAAGATTAAGACACAGATGACAACTCACACTTGCTTGAAAGCCAAAATGTGTTCTTAAACAAGACTTAAAAACAACATGAGAAGGAGCCTGTCTGACCTGCAATGGGAGCTCATTCCATATTTTAGGAGCTAAAACTGAAAAGGCTCTGTCTCCCCTGAATTTATAAATTGTTTGTGGGACAGTTAAAAGCATCTAGTCAGCTGATCTAAGAGCATGTGTGGCATATATATTTTATTCTCAAAGTTTCTATTTTTAAAGGTTACACAGAGACTTCACCAGCTTCCAAACCAAGGAGCACAGGAAGGAAGTGGAAATGGACTGAACCTGAAGACAGTCTGGTCTGGATCCAGTGTGTTTAAATGTCTATTCCCTACAGCAGGGGTGCCCAAGTTCAGTCCTTAAGATCTACTATCCTGGAACTTTTAGATGCAACCCTTCTCCAATACACCTAAATCAAATGGCTGAATTCCCTCATCCACACTCATTCAGCTCTGCAGATGCCTGGTAACGAGCCATTCATTTGATTCAGGTGTGTTGGGGAAGGGTTGCATCTAAAAGTTGCAGGATAGTAGATCTTAAGGACTGGACTTGGGCACCACTGCCTTACAGAATGTATTTACCATCTACAGAGTTAGATTCTGGGCCTTTACATATCAGAGGAATACAGCATCACTCTCCATTTGTACGTTATATTATTTATCACTTTAGTACAAATACCATTGATTCATTGTCTGTACCGCCTCGTCCAGTTTAAGCTCACAGTGAGGCTGGAGCATATCCCAGCAATTAACAGGCGAGAGGGAGGGTACACCCTGGACACTCACACTCACTACTAGGGAGGATTTAGAGTGAATTAACATGCATGTCTTTGGATGAGAGAACCCATGCATACACGGGGAGAACATGCAAGCTCCACACAGAAAGGTCAATGTCTGAACCTCCCCCCAGCCAAGACTCGGACCAGTTGTGAAGCCGCGGTGCTAACCACCACACCACCGTGCTAACCACCACACCACCGTGCTAACCACCACACCACCGTGCTAACCACCACACCACCGTGCTAACCACCACACCACCGTGCAGCCTTAGTACAAATATTGTTAACAGAATACCAGCTGTTCAAAGAATCTTCCAATAATTGCAATAAATTTAGTTAAATTGTTAATCTTGTTAAACCGTTCTTTTCTAACAGTGAAAGAACAGACAACTGAATACTTGGACCAAAGTTTTATGTACAGTGAGGAGCAATAACTGTCTGCAGCCACAGAGGAAACCACTGTGGCCCACGGAAAAGCCATCGGCTTCCTACTGCAGCGTGAGGCAGAACTAGTGGAACAATGTGAAGACTTTCAGAATCAGGAGAGGAGGCAGAACCTAGGGCTGTTGGGAGATGCAGATATATTTTAATAAAAATTAAAAAAAAAAAAACACATGAATTGTGACCAAAATATGTGGCCACACATTCCACACGTGATTGATGTGTAAACCACATTTGTCAACGTGAATCACATTTAAACCACATGTAAAACAAGGTTATTATAGTTAACGAAAACAAAAAAAAAAAAAGAAAACTAGAATTAAAAAAACATTCTTGTTAACTGAAATAAAAACGAGTTTAAAAAAGAACGAAAACTAACTGAAACTGTATTGTGTGTTTACAAAACAAACTAAATGGAACTGAAATTTTAGCAAAAATGTCCTTTGTTTTCTGTATATTTATTTCCTACATAAAGCCCTCGGGTTGATATGAAATCTGTTTACTTCACTCTGCCGGATTTATGCCAGGTGTCTGCGTCGTACGGCACCTGAAGGTTTGTGATGTTACGTATCAGCAGCGTGTCCGCCTGCGCCCCCTAGCGTGATGCTATGTTAGGAGAAAGCGAGGAGAGTCCTATTTGGGATTTCTTTCATTATGACCATGCCAAAGATAAAAGTGCCTTGTAGAAGAAGCAGGTGGTTCAATATGTGGAAGGAAAAAACACAAATCTGAAAGTTCATTTGAAAAGCTGCACGAGAAGGTTAAACAGGAGCACCTGGACCAGGTAGCCTCTCTGCCCCCCTCCCCGGAAAGAGAAGCTTTAACCAGGCCGAGCAGCATGGGAAGGGAACATGAGTCACAGACACACTGTCAGTTACACACACACACACACAGTTTTTGTTTACAATGTTGGACAGCAGGTTATGTACACTTAGCATAGAAGGCAAGGCAGTTTATATGTACAGCACAAGTGTTTTACATAAAACAAAAACATTACAGATATTTAGAAATAGTAAAAGGCAGCAACACATAGCAGGAATCACAATAAAGTCATAAATTACAATAAAACGATTAAATGCAAGATAAGTTAAAAGTTAACATGCAGATTTCATGCATAGATGCATGAGAAAAGAAATGTTTTTAACCTGGATTTAAAAATGTCTACATTTGGTGAAAGTTTAATCTCCACTGGCAGTTTGTTCCATTTGTTTGCAGCATAACAGCTAAATGCTGCTTCTCCATGTTTAGTCTGGACTCTGGTCTGGACTCTGGTCTGAACTCTGGTCTGGACTCTGGTCTGAACTCTGGTCTGGACTCTGGTCTGGACTCTGGTCGGGTCTCTGGTCTGGACTCTGGTCGGGTCTCTGGTCTGGACTCTGGTCGGGTCTCTGGTCTGAACTCTGGTCTGGACTCTGGTCTGGACTCTGGTCTGGACTCTGGTCGGGTCTCTGGTCTGAACTCTGGTCTGGACTCTGGTCTGGACTCTGGTTGGGTCTCTGGTCTGGACTCTGGTCGGGTCTCTGGTCTGAACTCTGGTCTGGACTCTGGTCTGGACTCTGGTCTGGACTCTGGTCTGGACTCTGGTCGGGTCTCTGGTCTGAACTCTGGTCTGGACTCTGGTCTGAACTCTGGTCTGGACTCTGGTCTGGACTCTGGTCGGGTCTCTGGTCTGAACTCTGGTCTGGACTCTGGTCTGGACTCTGGTTGGGTCTCTGGTCTGGACTCTGGTCGGGTCTCTGGTCTGAACTCTGGTCTGGACTCTGGTCTGGACTCTGGTCTGGACTCTGGTCGGGTCTCTGGTCTGAACTCTGGTCTGGACTCTGGTCTGAACTCTGGTCTGGACTCTGGTCTGGACTCTGGTCAGGACTCTGGTCTGGACTAGTTGACCAGAGTCTTTGGATCTAAGAGCTCTGCGGGATGTAAATGATCAGAAGGTTTTGAAATCTATTCTGTGACTGAATGGAAACCAGTATAAACTGGAAACCAGTATAAAGATTTCAAAACTGGTGTGATGTGTTCAGATCTCTTAGTCCTGGTGAAACTA